>NC_084568.2:24290000-24320000 GCF_033978685.3 Nerophis lumbriciformis | reverse complement strand
AATCAAACAAATTGACCAGCCCCATATATTGGGATTTATTTTAATAGGGTGCATTTATTAAATATAAAAACTTTTAATTGCGGTTAACCGGGAGTAATTCGGAGTTAAAATGTGATTAATAGCGATTAGAATATTTTAAGGGTTCAACAGCTCTAATTTTAAACCTTACTTGATTTCATCTCTACATGAAATAATATACGGAATATTGCAAACTTTGTTTTTTTTAATTACTTTCTAGTTTATACTGGTAGAGAAGGAAGTATGAAAATAAATTTTAATGAGTGTTTAAATTGTAAATTGGAAAGGAAACACTATTTTTAAAGGTATCCCCACTGTAGTTCCACAATATGATTCTTAAACCTGCGCTGGATTGTATCATTGTTGGAAGAAGATGATAGTTTTACTGTAGGCTGTTTTCAAAAATTGCTCAAAAATGTCCTAAGCAGTCCACAACTCATGTGTTGTATTTGTAACGGTAGTGTTTGTTTGATAAATCATGTTTTCCTCGCTCTACTTGTGTGTTAAAGTGATTGTAGGAGAAATGGAAAGCCAAAGTGGAAGACCTCCTGACCTGTGATGATGACCTGGGCATCGTAAGGCTCCATGTAACCGTCGTTGACGCCAGCTCTCTCCGCCTCTCTCTGCTCTTTGGTTTTCTCCGCGTCGAAAGGATCGGCGTAGTCCTCCAGGATGATCAGCTGGGAGAATATGATTTTATTACCAGATTATTTACTACATATTTTTAATTTATTTTCTTTTCTTTTTTTTCACATTTTTCAAACGATTCAAACTATTATGCAATTCACACTCTTACCGTGCACTACAATCACAGCTAACAAGTTTCATTGTTTCTGGCTCGTAACCCAAAATACTCCCCCAAATCAATCAATTAATACATTCCGGATCTCCAAAAACACCACAATTTTAACATGTAACATGCTTTTAAAAGGAAAAACTAACTTTTGGATAGTGAATATCATATAAAACAATACAATTGGACGGACTACAAACTACAGTAGTTTTATGAAGTAATAATCATGTACAACATTCACTTCAGAAAATATACTTCTTATGCTGCTTTTCGGTCAAACACACCATCAGCAGCTTCTCGATATTTTCTTGTATATGGGATAGGCTCCAGCACCCCCCGCGATCCCGAGGAGGGACAAGCGGTAGGAAATGGATGGATAAATGGCTATATAACCGCAGTTATGGGCTTATTTTAATTTTTAGGCTCATAACCCAAAATTTTGCTCTCGGCCTAAAGCGTAACAATTAGCCAAAAGACAGCTGGTATCCCAAAAAACAGGTGAACTGGGAAACTTGTAAGCCGAGGTCTTACTGTAACTTCCAATTTTCTATGAGACAATACCCTTTGATCTTCAGGATTCTTATGACTTCCATATTTTTGAGGCTAGCTATTCTCCACACTCCTGAAATTCACATCTTTCTGAAATTCCACATTTTCCGGGCAAAAAAATCCTATTACACATTTTTCAAACCGTTTCAATATCAAAATATTCGTCTGCAATTTTTCAAATTTTTCAAAATGTCATTTTTTCGCAGAACACAAATTCCTTCTGATCTTGAGAACTCTTCACTTCCACATTCCTCACCAGTTTTGATTCAACATAAATTTGTTAATTTTCCGCATTCTACAAATTCCAAGCTTTCCCAAAATGTCTCTCTCTCTCTCTCTCTCTCTCTCTCTCTCTCTCTCTCTCTCTCTCTCTCTCTCTCTCTCTCTCTCTCTCTCTCTCTCTCTCTCTCTCTCTCTCTCTCTCTCTCTCAAGGTCTATAAAAATAAAATAAAATAAATACATTTATTTAAAAAAAATTGCCTCTGCACATAGCATAGATCCAACGAATCGATGACTAGATTAATCGCCAACTATTTTTATAATCGATTTTAATCGATTTAATCGTTTAGTTGTTGCAGCCCTAATATATATATATATATATATATATATATATATACACACACGATTTATTGAACCATTTATTGAATGATTTATTTAAATGACGCATTTAAGCAATGTTTTAATGATGTATTTATTTATTTTGTCCCATTTGATCCTTGTCAGTATGGAGGGTCAACATTTAATAAATGAATACATCTTTAAATAATTACTTAAATGTGTTATTAAATAATTATAATTGTGTATTTAAATACAGAAATGTGTCATTAATTGAATGTAATATATATATATATATATATATATATATATATATATATATATATATATATACACACACACACACGTGTGTATAAATACATATGTGTATATATATATATATATATATATACACACACACATATATGTGTATAAATATATATATATATATATATATATATATATATATATTATATATATATGTATTTATACACACATATATGTGTGTGTATATATATATATATATATATATATATATATATATACATATGTATTTATACACACGTGTGTGTATATATACATATATAAAAAATATATATATATAAAAAAAAAATAATAATAAATAAAAAAATAAAAAAATAAATACATATGTATATATATATACACACACATATATGTGTGTAGAAATACACATATATGTGTGTATAAATACATACATATATATATATATATACACACACACACATATACACACACATATACACACATATACACGTCAGGGCAGGAAAAAACACAGAGGCTATTTCATCCCAACAAGCCTGTTTCGCAGGTTCCCCTGCTCTTCAGGGGATATACAAACATATTTTTATATATATATATATATATATATATATATATATATATTTAAATATATATATATATATATATATATTTATATTTAAATATATATATATATATATATTTATATTTAAATATATATATAAATATATATATTTTTGTGTGTGTGTTTTTCCCTCCTTACTGTAGTTTTGATTGCAGATCTTCCATCTTCACTCTCGGGCTTCTTCTGCTCACTTATGTCGTCGAGTTTGTGCGTTTTGTCCTGCTTGTCCACTTTAATCATCCTGCTGATGTAAGCTTGAGCCAAGCTGGACGTCCTGCTGACCTGCGTCTTCTCTTCCGGTGCTTCCACCTTGCTGGGGTTCTTATTACGGCTTTTCGGGGCCAGAGTTTCCCACACGGTTCCACCGGCAGAACCGCTGTTGATGTTGTTGTTGCGGCCCAACTCCGTGGCCGAATTCTTCCTGGCCCTCCCAGTCAGCAAGGCCGCCACTCCGCTGTCTTTACGCGCGTTTCCCTTCAGGCTGTCCCGGGAGAATGACGCCTTGTGGCGGGTTGGTGGACCGGATTCGGACGCCGAGCGCGCTCGGTCGCTTCCGTTCTTCAAGTTGATGGGGAAATCTCTGAACCATTTCGCCATGATCGCCAAATCTTCGCAAGGGACCGTTTAAAAAAGTTCCTGGGATTGCGCATCAACTTTACGCACACTTTTACGCACTGAATGAGCCGTCCTGGTGCGTCTTGGCTGGCATGTAGACACGCGGGGCCTTCTCGTCCGCCCGCACCTGCGCGGTGACAACTATCCCCGCAGTTTGAAAAGTAACTTTTCAAGAGCGAACACTCGAAAAAACTGGAAGTTTTTCTTGGAGCCAAGTGAAGATCCCATTACCGATGCGTGAGACGGTGCTTGCAGCTGGTCGACCACGCAACAAGTGATATTAGGACGGAAGAGGAAAAGTTGTAAGCGCAGTTGCTGCTTTTAGAGGCTCTGTGGGAGCGGGTGGGCAGGTCTATACCAATATCGATATAATCGATACCAAGTATCATTGTCGGATCGATACTAGTTTATTCAGCTTTAAAATTGCACTGATTTTTTTAAAGCTCTCATGTTATGGTTGGATACGTCGATCCAAATATCAACACCACTGGTAGTATCAGTATTAGATTGATACTATCAAGGTGAGATCGAAAATTGCTAATACAGTATTAGTTTTGCAGATCCTTAGTTGTGTGGGTGGATCGATCCAAATATCGATACTAATTTGTAGTGTCTGTATCTGACTAGGGTGATATGAGATCGGTTATTGCGCTGTAGCTGAGATGGGCTTCAGCTAGCACCCCCCGCGACCCCGAAAGGGATAAGCGGTAAAAAAAAAAATGGATGGATGGATGGATAGTTTCAGAGCGCACATGTTGTGCAAGCCGGCGGGCAGGTCAATCCAATTATCGATATAGTCGATACCAAGGTTATAGTATCATTGTCGGATCGATATTAGTTTATTGAGCTTTAAAATTGCACGGATTTTTTTAGACCTCTCGTGTAATGGTCGGATGGGTCGATCCAAATATCAAGACCAGTGGTAGTATCAGTATTAGATTGATACTATCAAGCCAGCTGAGATCAGAAATTGCTTATACACTATTAGTTTTGCAGATCCGTAGTAGGGTGGGTGGATCGATTCAAATATCGATACTAATTTGTAGTGTCAGTTTCTGACTAGGGTGATGAAATCGGTAATTGCGCTGACTAGTTTCAGAGTGCACATGTGCGAGCGGGCGGGCAGGTCAATACAATTATCGATCTACTCAATACCAAGGTTATAATATCATTGTCGGATCGATACTAGTTTATTGAGCTTTGAAATTGCATGGATTTTTGTAGAGCTCATGTTATGGTCGGATGGGTCGATCCAAATATCAACACCACTAGTAGTATCCGTATTAGATTGATACTATCAAGGTGAGATCGAAAATTCCTACGGTATTAGTTTTGCAGATCCATAGTTGGGTGGGTGGGTGGATCGATCCAAATATCGATACTAAATTGTAGTGTCAGTATCTGACTTGGGTGATGAGATCGGTTATTGCGCTGTAGCTGAGATAGGCTCCAGCACCCCCCGCGACCCCGAAAGGGATAAGCGGTAGAAATGGATGGATGGGTTGATAGTTTCAGAGCGCACATGTTGTGCGAGCGGGCGGGCAGGTCGATACAATTATCGATATAATCGATACCAAGGTTATAGTATCATCGTCGGATCAATACTAGTTTATTGAGCTTTAAAATTGCATGGATTTTTGTAGAGCTCATGTTATGATCGGATAGGTCGATCCTAATATCAACACTACTGGTAGTATCAGTATTAGATTGATACTATCAAGGTGAGATCGAAAATTGCTAATACAGTATTAGTTTTGCAGATCCGTTGTATGGTGGGTGGACCGATCCAAATATCGATACTAATTTGTAGTGTCTGACTGTCAGCATCTGACTAGGGTGATGAGATCGGTAATTGCGCTGACTAGTTTCAGAGCGCACATATTGTGCGAGCGAGCGGGAAGGTCGATCCAATTATCGATACAGTCGATACCAAGGTTATAATATCATTGCCGGCTCGATATTAGTTTAGCTCTCGTATTATGGTCGGATGGGTTGATCCAAATATCAACACCAGTGGTAGTATCAGTATTAGAGTGACTATAGCTGAGATCGAACATTGCTTATACAGTATTACCTTTGCAGATCTGTAGTAGGGTGGGTGGGTCGTTCCAAATATCGATACTAATGGTAGTGTCAGTATCTGACTAGGGTGATGAGATCGGTTATTGCGCTGACTAGTTTCAGAGCGCACATGTTTTGTGCGAGCGGGTGGGCAAGTCGACCAAATAATCGATATAGTCGATACCAATGTTCTAGTATCATTGTCGGATCAATATTAGTTTAATGTTCTTTAAAGTTGCATTGATTTTTTTAGAGCTCTCATGTTATGGTCGGATGGGTCGATCCAAATATCAACACCAGTGGTAGTATCGGTATTAGATTGATACTATCAAAGTTAGATCGACAATTGCTTATACAGTATTAGTTTGCAGAACCGCAGTAGGGTGGGTGAGTTGTTCCAAATATCGATACTAATGGTAGTCTCAGTACGTGACTAGGGTGATGAGATCGGTAATTGCGCTGACTAATTTCAGGGCGCACATGTTGTGCGAGCGGGTGGGCAGGTCGATCCAATTATCGATATAGTCGATACCAATGTTCTAATATCATTGCCTGATCGATACTAGTTTATTGAGTTTAAAATTGCATGGATTTTTGTACAGCTCATGTTATGGTCGGATAGGTCGATCCAAATATCAACACCACTGGTAGTATCAGTACTAGATTGATACTATCAAAGTGAGATCGAAATTTGCTAATACAGTATTAGTTTTGCAGATCCATAGTTGGGTGAGTGGATCGATCCAAATATCGATAATAAATTGTAGTGTCAGTATCTGACTAGGGTGATGTGATCGGTAATTGCGCTGACTAGTTTCAGAGCGCACATGTTGTGAGAGCGGGCGGGCAGGTCGATCCAATTATCGATATAGTTGATGCCAAGGTTATAGTATCATTGTCGGATCGATATTAGTTTATTGAGCTTTAAAATTGCATGGATTTTTGTTGAGCTCATGTTATGTGATCGGATAGGTCGATCCAAATATCAACACCACTGGTAGTATCAGTATTAGATTGATACTATCAAGGTGAGATCGAAATTTGCTAATACAGTATTAGTTTTGCAGATCCATAGTTGGGTGGGTGGATCGATCCAAATATCGATACTAAATTGTAGTGTCAGTATCTGACTAGGGTGATGAGATCGGTTATTGCGCTGTAGCTGAGATAGGCTCCAGCACCCCCCGCGACCCCGAAAGGGATAAGCGGTAAAAAAAAATGGATGGATGCATGAATAGTTTCAGAGCGCACAAGTTGTGCGAGCCGGCGGGCAGGTCGATCCAATTATCGATATAGTCAATACCTAGGTTATAATATCATTGTCGGCTCGATATTAGTTTATTGAGCTTTAAAATTGCACAGATTTTTTTAAAGCTCTCATGTTATGGTCGGATAGGTCAATCCAAATATCAACACCAGTGGTAGTATCAGTATTAGATTGATACTATCAAGCCAGGTGAGATCGAACATTGCTTATACAGTATTAGTTTTGCAGATCCGTTGTAGGGCGGGTGGATCGATACAAATATCGATACTAATGGTAGTGTCAGTATCTGACTAGGGGTGATGAGACTTGTTTCAGAGCGCTCATGGGTCGATCCAAATATCAATGTCAGTGGTTGTATTGGTATTAGATTGACACTAGCATGGTGAGATCGATAATTGCCCATCAGTGGGTCAATCCTGATATCAATGCCACTGAAAATGTCAGTATCAAATTGATAATAGGGTGATTAGAAATCTGTTATTTCACGACTAGTTTTCAGAGACTAGTTGGAGGGGATGGCAGGTCGATCCAAATAATGATAACGATAGTTGTATCGGTATTGGATCGATACTAGAATGATGAGATCAATCATTGTCCAGATTAGCTTTATAGAATTCGTGGTCCGGGTTTAACGTGTCATTCCAAATATCGATACTAGTAATAGTATCAGTATTTGATAAGTATTAGCGTGGAGAGATCTATAATTTCACATACAGTATTCATTTTGCAGAGCTTTGTGGTGGGATGGGCGGGTTGATCCAAATGTTGATACCAATGGTAGTGTCAGTATCTGACTAGCGTGATGAGATCGGTAATTGCACTGACTAGTTTCAGAGCGCTCATGTAATGGGAGCATGGGACTCGGTCGATCCGATCATCGACATAATCGATACCAAGATTATAGTATCATTGATGGCTCGATTCTAGTGTGATGCCATAGAGTGGGTCAATCCTGATATCAATGCCAGTGAAAGTAATCCGTGTCAAGACAAGTTTTAGGGAGCTCCATTGAAGGTGTGGGTGGGTCGATCCAAATACCTATAACAATTGTAGAATCAGTATTGGATCGATACTAGAATGATGAGATCGGTAATTGCACAGACTAGTTTTAGAGAGTTCCATAGTAAGTTGGCAGGTTGATCCAAATAGCGATACCACTGGTAGTATCGGTCTTGGATCGATACTATAACGGTGAGATCAGTAATTATATAGGCACGTTTTAGGGAGCGCTATAATAGGCATGGGCGGGTCGATACAAATATCGATACCAATGTTGGTGTCATATCTAACTAGGAATATTAGATTGATAATTGTGCAGACTCGTTTCAAAGAACTCATGTTATGGGTGAGTAGGTCAATTCTGATATCGATGCTAATGAAAGTGTCAGTATCAAATTGACAATAGTATGATGGAAGAGCTGATATGATATATATATGGTATATATAAAATATATGTGTGTTTATAATATATATATATATATATATATATATATATATATATATATATATATATATATATATATATATATATATATATATATATATATATATATCAGTGGCCTAGTGGTTAGAGTGTCCATCCTGAGATCGGTAGGTTGTGAGTTCAAACCCCGGCCGAGTCATACCAAAGACTATAAAAATGGGACCCATTACCTCCCTGCTTGGCACTCAGCATCAAGGGTTGGAATTAGGGGTTAAATCACCAAAAATGATTCCTGGGCGTGGCCACCGCTGCTGCCTACTGCTCCCCTCACATCCCAGGGGGTGATCAAGGGTGATGGGTCAAATGCAGAGTGTAACTGTTGCTACTAATAATTTAATATAATTTGTTTCATTTCTCTAAAAACAGAATAATAAGTTAAGTTCATAAAAGAGAATTCAAATCAAATGCATAAAAGTTCATAAGAAGGCTATATTTAAATTACTATGGTTAAAAATGTAATGTCATGCCTTTTTGTTAAGTTTGTGGGCATACTTTTATTTTGAAGTGTCTCGTTTGGTCTGTCGTCTGATGTAAGGAAGCTACTTCCGGGTATGAGTAAACATTTTTCATGCCATGTGAAGGCAGAAAGAGAGAAACTGATTGTCACAAAGACTAAAAAGTGTCACAAGGACTTCAAGCGTTTGGGCTATAAGAGCCTGAAGATCACAATTTCCTCCTAAAAGAAGCATGCAGGCCAACGAGGTATTTGTTTGTCATTTCTATTTGTATTTACTTCGGTAAAATGTTCGATCCACATGCTGTGCATGTTGTTATTTTTACGTTTATAACGTGCTTTATTTTATTTCAGTTTTCACGGTGAATTTGAAGGGAAAGGAAGCCTTCAAATAAATCAGTTCAAGAAAGCCATTGTGTCTGTGCTATTTGGAGGGAGTTACAGTGAAAACTCGCACTGTTCAACGACGAAGTGGACAACGCTGAGACTGTCGGCAACTTAAAAGAACCTGGGCAGAGCAGCTGTGACGGAGCAGCCATCAGCACAGAGTAGAAGAGCCCATCCCCCCTCCCTTTTCCCCCTCGCGCACACACACTCAAAAGGAAGAAACAGGTAATCACAGCGTTTTCAGTGGGCTGTTAAGAAGCCAATAAGGAACACTGGACACTTCACAAGTGATTAAGAAGAGACTGAAATGTATGAACATACTGTAGAGTGTGTGGTAAACGTCTGGACTTATCTGCTCATTTAATTTAAGTTAAAAGAACCTTGTCATACAAGAGACATTTAAAGGACACTAGATTAAGGACACTACACTTTTTTCTCATTTCATTTTTTGATATCACTCCAAGTTAAAAGGGCGTTTTGCTAAATAAGTGAAAGTAGTTTATTGGCCATTTAATTTAATATTGAAGCTTTCCTATTGTCTTTTAATATTTTCCTAATTGCCTTTGATTGCATATATTTTGAAGTGATCTAAACTGCATATCTTTGAGTGTTTTGCAAAGTGATATTCAAAGGTTAAATTTAAGATTTGTATCTGTTTAAGCTCTAAGGTATTTACATTTAAGGTATCTACATTTTATTGATATTTGCATTGGACAAGTTCATCTAAGGGTGATTTAAAATTTCTTCTATTGCTAATATTTTCTGTTGATACATATTGGACAATTTAAAAACATTTAAAAGTGTGTTTAATTTAATTGATTAAAAATGTCAAAGTCAGGTGGGCCTACAGAACAGGTAAGGGACAGTGACAGGGACAGGGAAGATGTCCTACTGACACCTGCACAGGCTTATGAGAGTGGCGCTGAAGAGGAAAAGCAGCAAGAGGAAAATCAAGAGCTGAGGAGAGGTGCAAGACCAAGAACCCTAACAGAAAAGGGTAAAGGAATGCAAATTATGAAAATCAACGCACTTCAGTTTAAGTTCAACGCCAGTTATGGAAGATGGAGAGCTCAGGCTAAAGCTGCTAAGACACCATTATCATCAAAAGAGCTTTTGGATGAGTCATTAGTTAATTCCATTATTGGTGAAATCAAACGTCTTTCTGCAGATGTCATGAGTGCTTATGAAGAGCTACGCCAAGTTTCAATTCCAGAACAGGAAACACGACGGAAAGTTGACATGTGTACACAGACTTCCACTTTTATTCTCTCTGTAGCTGCAAGCCGTCTGGATGGAAATATTCCAGAAGAAGAGCCAGAATGGCCAGAAGCTGGTTCTATATTTGACTCAACTTGTAAAAGCTCTGTCATGTCTATTTGGAAAGGCTACCCAGTGCAAGGAAGCACCAAGACTTCTGTGGGTCGCCAAGAAGCTGCTGCTGAAGCTGCTGCAAGCCAAGCTGTTCTAAAAGTGCTACAAGAGCAAGAAAGAACAATTGGAATTAAACCTTCTTGAAGAAGAAGCTAGAAAGAAGATAGCTAAACAAGAGGCAGCAGCCAGAAAACGTAGCTTACAGCAAGAAGAAGAAGAAGCTGCAGCCAGAAAACGTCGCTTACAGCAAGAAGAAGAGGAAGCTAAAATAAAAGCTCAACTAGAAGAAGAGCATGTAGCTCTACAAAGGACTCTAGAGGAAAAACGGAGAAAGTTAAAGAAATTGGAGACAGTGAAAGGTCTTAATGCAGCAAAGGCGAGAATGCTGATATATGATCAAGGGAGTGTCAAAGAAGAGCGGAGTGACGTGCTAGGAGATGAATTTGAAGAAGATGACCAAGTATCTGCACCCCCAAGTCATCTGTCTACACATAGATCTTCCGTAACAAAGGTTAAGAAAACCTCTAATGACAGTACAGCAGAGCTCGTTAAGATGCTAGCAGGTGCTTTAAGTGCCAACAGAATCCCAATTCCTGAACCTCCAATATTCAGTGGGGATCCATTGAAATATAGTGACTGGAAACTATCTTTTCAAACTTTGATAGACCAGAAGAATATACAAGAGAATGAGAAAATATACTACCTACGAAGATACATAGGTGGTCAAGCCAAGAAAGCTCTTGATGGTTACTTCCTGCTCGGAACTGAATCTGCCTATACTGCTGCATGGGAGATTCTAGAGGAGCGATACGGAAACCCATTTACAATCGCAAAAGCATACAGAGACAAGCTCCAAGCGTGGCCTAAGATGGGTTCTAAGGATAGCCTTGAGCTCCGAGAGTTCACAGATTTTCTCCGCAGTTGTGAGGCTGCCATGGTTAACATCAAGGCATTGGAGATTCTGAATGACTGTAATGAAAACAGGAAGATCCTTTCTAAGTTACCAGATTGGCTGATCGCAGCTTGGAATCGAAAGGTTATGGAAATGGAACGAGAGAAAAAACAATTCCCCTCTTTCAGTTATTTTGTCAGATTTCTAACTTGGGAAGCTAAAGTCGCCTGCAACCCTATCACTTCAGTGCAGTCACTGAAATCAAGTGAGACCGACAAGCCAAGGTCCCAAAGACAACAAAGCTTTGGAGCAAAGACGTTGAACACAAGTTCTAATGAAAAGACACAGACAAGTTTCAATGAAAAGACTACAAACTCCAAGGAAAATAATGTCATGACATGCATTTTCTGTAAAAGGAACCATCATACATTGCATAAATGCAGGAAGTTCATGGAGAAAGCTGTGGCGGACAGAGTCAAGTTCATCCAAGCTGAAAGTTTATGCTTTGGTTGTCTTCAGTCTGGACACCGCTCAAAGAACTGCAGCAATAGGAGTGTTTGCGACACATGCGAAAAGAAGCATCCAACTTGTCTGCATGAGGAGCGAACCAAAGATGAACAAAAGCCACCGCAAGCCGAACCAAGTACAAGTCAAGAAAATCCTAATGAAAGTCCTCAAGCACCCCAAAACAAAGAAAGAACAAAAGATGCTACTTCATGTAGAGTAATACTTCATAAAGCTAACATACAAACGGCTGCAATAATCCCAGTCTCGCTGTCATCCACAACTCAACCAACGCAAGAGGTCCTTGTGTATGCTCTGTTGGATTCTCAAAGTGATACAACCTTTGTTCTGAGTGAAGTAGCAGATGCGTTGGAAGTGGACAAAGAGCAAGTCAAGCTTAACCTTTCTACTATGACTGCAAGAACTACAGTAGTAAGCTCCCAAAGAGTAACCAACATGCAAGTAAGAGGCTTTTATTCAGGTGAGAAGATTGCCTTACCACCAGTCTACACGCGTGAGTTCATTCCGACGAACAGAATTCATATACCTACAGGTGAAACCGCAAAAGCATGGTCCCATCTAGAGCATCTCCAAGATAAGATACCACCTCTGCAAGACTGCGGAGTAGGTTTGCTCATCGGGTACAATTGCTCACAAGCCTTACTTCCCAGGGAAGTCGTATCTGGCAAAGAAAACCAGCCCTACGCCCAGCGTACAGACCTTGGATGGAGTATTATTGGTCACCGAAATCCCTATGTAGACTGCGGCGATGCCATCGGAGTCAGCCATCACATTGTATTGAGACAAGTGACACCAAGTTTGGAGCCTTATCTCAACCTCAAAACTGAAGTACACTATGTGTGTCGAACCAAAATGAAGGAGATTACTCCCTCGGACATTATCAAGGTCCTTGAATCAGACTTCTCTAAAAGAAACATGCAAACACAACTACCCATAAGAGAGTGCACGGTGGGAGAAATCAAGGAAGATGATCCTGAACTGCGCAAAGCTGTCGTGTGTAACACCAAGGCAGAAGAAGATAGATCATTGCTGAATCGCCTGAAGAAATTCTCTGATTGGTCAAGAGTAGTAAGAGCAATTGCCAGATTGAAACGACGTGGAAAAGAACACAAAGGTGTGAAACAAAGAACTAATGAAAGTACAAGTCTGGAAGAAAGAAAAGAAGCAGAACTTGCTATCATCAAGCTAGTTCAAGCAGAAGTATTCTCAGATGAGATAAAGAGCTTGGAACGTAAGAAAGCAGTTCTCAAGACGAAAGACAGTAAGCTGTGCAAGTTAAATCCATTCTTGGATGAAGAAGGCATCTTAAGAGTTGGAGGCCGCTTGAGTCAAGCCGCATTGCACCCACACGTGAAGCATCCGGCAATACTCCCAAAGAGCAGCCATATCACAGCCTTGCTTATTAAGCACTTCCACGAGAAGGTGCATCATCAAGGACGTGGAATGACGATGAACGAACTGCGAGCCAATGGATGGTGGGTCCTAGGATGCAGCAGTGTCGTCTCGTCACACATTTTCAAATGTGTCAAGTGTCGAAAGTACAGAAGGAGTACTGAAGAACAGAGAATGGGTGACTTACCTAAAGATAGAACAGAGACTACTCCACCTTTCACTTACACCGGCATAGACTGCTTCGGTCCGATCTATGTTAAAGATGGAAGGAAGGACATGAAAAGATATGGTCTCATACTTACGTGTCTATGCTCAAGAGCCATACACATTGAAGTCGTTGATGATATGACAACTGATGCGTTCATCAATGCTTTAAGAACATTCATTGCCATAAGAGGAAATGTTCGTCAGCTAAGATGCGACCAAGGCACCAATTTCGTTGGTGCAAGGAGAGAGTTTGCTGAAGTCATGACAGGAATGGATCAAGAAAGAGTGAAGGCTCTCGGATGCGAGTTTCTTATGAACCCTCCAGCGGCTAGTCACATGGGCGGCATATGGGAGAGGCAAATTAGAACTATAAGAAGTGTTCTTACGGCTGTTCTCGACCAGTCGGCACAAAGGCTCGACAGTACCTCACTACGAACAGTACTGTATGAGGTCATGGCCATCATTAACAGTAGACCACTTACCGCTGAATACTTAAATGACCCATCCGGACCTGAACCTTTAACCCCAAACCATATACTCACGATGAAGTCAACAATAATACTGCCCCCACCTGGAGAATGCGTCAGAGAAGATCATCTGTTCCTTAAGAAGAGGTGGCGTCGAGTCCAGTATTTGGCCAATGAGTTTTGGACCCGTTGGAAAAAGGAATATCTTTTGAATCTACAATCAAAGCAAAAGTGGCACAAGAACAGAAGGAACTTGAAGGTTAATGACATCGTCCTTCTGAAAGACGACCTGGCACCACGCAATGAATGGAAGCTGGCCAGAATCACCGATGTCTACCCAGGGTCAGATGGTAGGGTGAGGAAACTAAAACTGATGGTTAGTGAAACCACATTTGATAAAACTGGAAAGCCCACAACTAAAACAGTGTTTCTTGACAGACCTGTACAGAAGGTGGTTATTCTGCTTGAAGCAGAGTGAGTTTAAGTTTCATGTTTTTGCTTGAGTGCAATTTCATTGTAAATGTATAAGAACAGAAGAAGTTTATTTTGAAGTTAAAAATATTTAAAAGAAATCCCACATTAAGATTTGTGTGATTTGGTGGGAGTGTAACTGTTGCTACTAATAATTTAATATAATTTGTTTTATTTCTCTAAAAACAGAATAATAAGTTAAGTTCATAAAAGGGAATTCAAATCAAATGCATAAAAGTTCATAAGAAGGCTATATTTAAATTACTATGGTTAAAAATGTAATGTCATGCCTTTTTGTTAAGTTTGTGGGCATACTTTTATTTTGAAGTGTCTCGTTTGGTCTGTCGTCTGATGTAAGGAAGCTACTTCCGGGTATGAGTAAACATTTTTCATGCCATGTGAAGGCAGAAAGAGAGAAACTGATTGTCACAAAGACTAAAAAGTGTCACAAGGACTTCAAGCGTTTGGGCTATAAGAGCCTGAAGATCACAATTTCCTCCTAAAAGAAGCATGCAGGCCAACGAGGTATTTGTTTGTCATTTCTATTTGTATTTACTTCGGTAAAATGTTCGATCCACATGCTGTGCATGTTGTTATTTTTACGTTTATAACGTGCTTTATTTTATTTCAGTTTTCACGGTGAATTTGAAGGGAAAGGAAGCCTTCAAATAAATCAGTTCAAGAAAGCCATTGTGTCTGTGCTATTTGGAGGGAGTTACACAGAGAATAATTTCGCCAGACCTGGTGTGTGTATGACAATCATTGGTACTTTAACTTTTTAACTTTAATATATATATATATATATATATATATATATATATATATATATATATATATATATATATATATATATATATATATATATATATATATATATATATATATATATATATATGTGTGTATATGTGTATATGTATACCAATGGTAGCGTCAGCATCTGTCTAGGTCTAGGATTATAAGATTAATAATTGCATAGACTGAGGGTGTGGGTAGATCCTGATATCCTGATATTGAAAGTATCAGTATCAAATTGATAATAGTGTGGTGAGAGATCAGTTTTCCAGACTAGTTTTAATCAGCAGTGGGCGGGTCGATCCAAATGGCGAAAGCAATGATATCAATAGCGGACTACTTTAGACTACTTTAGCTGAGTTAGGGGTTGAGGTTTGGCTGGTCAATCCAAGTATCGATACTCATCATAATACTGAATCAATACTAGCGTGATGAAAACGATAATTGCTAGTGGTGCACAAAAAAATTGATTCACTTTGGTGTGAATTGGGGTTCTTATTCATCCTGATTCTAAATGGATTCACAATTTAAAAAATCGACGAAAAAAAAAATAGCCATATAGATATACATATATTTATATTTAAGAATATTTTTTTTTAAAGATGTTCTTAGGAAGAAGCTTTTCTACCGTTTAACCGGCTTTGAAAACGTTCCATTATAATTATCATACCAAATAATACATTAGGCGAATCGCGTTGAATCCAGATTCGATTCTGAATTGAGTCCCCACCCCAGAAATCAGCATGACATGGCATTGTTAGGTGCCTGTTTTGTTGTTGGGTTTTACACATTCTTACATTTTGTAATATTTATATATTGTTTATGAAGGCAGAGAATAAAGTCTTGAACACAGGAGCAAAAATCCAAAGCATTTGAATGAGAGCCAGGAGAAGTTTTTGGTTCTGTTGACTTATTTCAAGGCAATCGTTGTATTATTTTGTCAATATTTACAGTAGAGTCCAAAACATCTGCGTTAGCCAATCCGCATATTTCTTTTCTCTGCCTTAAATTGTACAAAATGTTATGGTAACTTAGACCAGTGTTTTTAACACAAGTGTGCCGTAAGATATTGTCTAGTGTGCCGTGGGAGATAATGTCATTTCACCTAATTGGGTTAAAAATATTTTTTACAAACCAGTAATTATAATCTGCAAATAATGTGCCGTTGTTGAGTGTGTATGCTGTCTAGAGCGCGGCAGAGTAACCGTGTAATACTCTTCCATATCAGTAGGTGGCAGCAGGTAGCTAATTGCTTTGTGAATGTCGGGAACATGGTTTGTCGTAAACACAATATGCAGACGACAGCGAGAGGCAGCATGCAGGTAAAAAGGTATCTAACGCTTAAACCAAAAATAAACAAAAGGCGAGTGCCGCTAAGAAAAGGCATTGAAGCTTAGGGATGGCTATGCAAAATGAAACGAAAACTGAACTGGCTGCAAAGTAAACAAAAACAGAATGCTGGACGACAGCAAAGACTTACAGCGTGTGGAGCAGCAGACGGCGTCCACAAAGTACATCCGTACATGACATGACAATCAACAACAAAATAGGAGCGCAAGACAGGAACTAAAACACTACACACAGGAAAACACCAAACAACTCAAAATAAGTCACAGCGTGATGTGAGAGGTCGTGACAGTACACCTACTTTGAGACAAGCTATAGTGATGTATGGTTGGTTATGGTTTGAATTTATATCCAACAATTGCGAGAATGACTACAGTCTAATATCGGCTGCTGAGTTCCATTTTTTTATGATTTCTGCTGGTGGTGTGCCTCGGGATTTTTTCAATGAAAAAAAAGTGCCTTGGCTCAAAAAAGGTTGAAAAACGCTGACTTAAGACAGACAGTGGCTAATGGATAGGGTAATGCAGCTATGCATCCAGCAGAGGGTGCTGTCTCACAAGTCAGTTCACTCAATTTTCCAGCAGGTAGATAGATGCATTGACAAAACATGCATGGTGGTAATTTAATTATTATTTTGTTTTCCTATAATCTTTGTCCTGTGTTTTATTCTGATTACAGTGAATAGTTTTACTATTATTTTTCATTATTAGCATTTGTTCCTTAATTCATATCGAATGTCCTCATAAAAATATCCTTACTAATCTATCCAATACGTGGTTAAAACTATTACTAGTTTACTTTTCGCACAATCCATCTATTAATATATTTTATTAGATATGTTTTGAGCACTTTTAAAACTACATTTTTATACATTCAAATTTTCTTCTTCGCTATTTATATGCAATTGTAGTTATTTGTCTTGTTTTATTGCACAGGACAGCTGGCATTTTCCTCGGGGACTATTATAAATAAAATAGTGATTCCCCTGTCCTATTTTCATTTAATTTATATTCTCCTTTATTGTTTTTGTTTTGCACAATACAACTGTTACATGGGGTATTTTATTGAGCACTGACGTCCTAACAATAAAAAAGTAATTTTCCAGTAACTACTTCTGCTCATATTAGCAGGACTTGTTAAGTTAAAAAAATGCGCCCTCTTCTGGTTGGAATTGCTAATTTAATATAACATGTATTTGTCCGGCTTTTAGTTGTCATGTGTTCAATCATGGTTTAATATTTATTTATTTAACTTGTTTTAGATTACAAATGTCAGGTTGAATTCAAAAGTTAGGTTAATACAGTGAGATAATTGCACTATTATATTGTTTTATTGATAGCATTTCCAACCTTTTAAATTAAATTTTAAAATCTGGTTTAATTATCATTATTTTTTTCTACCAGGTTTTGCAACGCAGTTTTCGTTCTGTGTTGCATTTCTGATGTTTGAATAATAAATCTGAAAATCTGCATACTTCACATGTTGAATGATTGACATCTAATGTTGACCAATAGGAGACACAGTTCAACACCTAGGGCCCCGCCTACGTCTTGCGCTGTCGTCCAATCAGATCTCTCCCTCTGGAGAGATTGGAGGCGGGACTGTCGCATCTCAGCGGAAGGCAACAGGTTGCTGTCGCCGCCACATAATGAACTCCTTTCAGCGACTATTTGCGTCTTTTTCGGGAGTTTTTTTAGACGCAAGAGTGTGAAAAGAGACGACAATTTTACTCCGGAGTGGACCTGAACTGACGTAGACGAGCAGGGAAGTGGAGAAAGATTAAGAGGTAACTTTTTGGGGGGGATGTTCTTAATGAATAGGTAGCTAAAGGGGACAGAGGCGAGCTGTCATGACTTTTGTCTTGTTTTAGTCATCTTTTATTTCTAATACAATATCATCAAATCACTTACAATATATAAATGTATATACGGTGCTGTGTCTTTGTGAAGACTTTAGCTTCGTCGCGAACGTCATTTAAAGTAAGCTAACTCATCAGTAGATAAACTACTAAATGTCACGTCGACTAAACCATGTTTTTGTAATTACCCTAAAACTATTTAAACCTGTACTAATAGTATCAAGTGTATTTAAAAGTAAATAAACGAATGCATTCAGGAAGAGAAAACCTCAGGTTCGCACTTACCTCTCGGGTGTTTGTAATTAGAAAACACAATAAAGACGTAAACAACTTCCTTATTCAAAAAATAAAGTGTGTTTCCGGAAGTGGGCTTTATCTGTAAATCAGTAATAGGCAGGGCAAGATCATTTGTAGAGCACAGTTTGTACACAAGGAAATTCAAAGTGGTTTACAGAAAATTACAAGTAAGCAAAATAAATGAAAAGATCATACAAAATAATCATAATTATGGGCCTGCTGCAATGCAAGCGCCCATTCATATGCTGCTAAACAGCAGTGAATGGGCGCTTGCAATGTAAGCAGCCCGTATTATTATTGCTCATACTTAAAACTTTATATTAATATTATTATTATTATCGTTCCAACTAGGGCTGGGCGATATGGCCTTTTTTTAATATCGCGGTATTTTAAAGCCATATCGCGATACACTATATATATCTCGATATTTTGCCTTAGCCTTGAATGAACACTTGATGCATGTATGATGATTCTATGTGTCTACATTAAAACATTCTTCTTCATACTGCATTTCATGCTACTTTAAAACTTTCATGCAGAGAAGGAAATCACAACTAAAAAAATCACGATTTCCTCATACGGTGTTGATCTGGAAATGTTTGCCTCGGCATTTTGATGGTTTGGGCGTGTGGCACCGAACGGAGATGTTGACATGCGGAGTAAGCACTGTTCATTCTCTAGCAGGTGACTTTTCAAATGATGCTACATATTAGCAGTAATGCTACTTTTTATAGCAACGCTTTCGCCCCACAATTACGGTTGTCTGTTCGACATATTCCCACTTGAAGCCAAACCACCGCCAGACGATGGACCCCCTGTTGTTTTTTGGGGGAATTCATTATTCCTTCATTTGTTACCAGATTCGCACCTTCTTTCTCTCGTATTACCGCTAGCATCACAGCTAACGTTAGCCATGCTGCTACCTCTTTGCTGCGCAAGAGCGTATACATATGTGACGTATGTCGTGACAGTATGTGACGTGTGTAGAAGCTGCGCTTGCTGTCTGTGAGAAGGAGAGACCGGAAAGAGCGAGGAGAGCCTGTAGTGTAATGCCAGCAGCTAAAAGCAACTGCGTGAGAACGCATACTCGAATATCACGATATAGTAATTTTCTATATCGCACAGAGACAAACCCGCGATATATCGCGCATATCGATATATCGTCCAGCCCTAGTTCCAACACATTTCTCTTACCGCCACTACGCGACGAACCGGCCAACGAACCCCCACACATGTTATACCGTCGGAAAGGTCTCGTTCGCGGCGATGGTGGAAATCTCAATTGGGAACATTTCGTGTTACCGTGGCAACGCTATTTACGAACAAAACAAAAAATGGGCCAATTGACTAGGTACGGACATATTGTCTAATACCAGACGAACCGGCTAGCGAACCCCCACATATGTTATACCGTTGGAAAGGTGTACTTTCCTCTTATGGGCGTATTTTAAATTGGCAACATTTCAAGTTGCCATGTTACTTATTCACGATTTAAAAAAAAAAAAAAAAAAAAAAGGGCCTATTTTTTGGCTAAAATGGGCCAATTGAATGTGTACGCCTATTTTGTCTAATACGAGACGAACAACAAACCAACAAACCCCCACATATGTTACCAGAGGTCCAGGTCCCAGATAGCAGGCCCATCAAAATTTCCGCGGGAATTTCCTAGTTCAAAATACAATTATTAAATTAAAATCAAAAAGTAGATACAATATTTTTAGTTGTCATATGCACAGTATTTTTCACGAGTATTTTTAGTCTGGATTTAAAAAATTGCCAAATTTGAGACCTGTCTCACATCTTAGTCCATTTTATGCCAGCACAAAACTTCAAACGCAGCCTCACCATGTTGGTCCTGACTCTGGGTACCAGCGGGAGACCACTCCTCGAGGTTCTCAGAGGCCAAGAGGGTTTATATGGTTCTAACATGTCCGAGATGTGCTTTGGCACAAGACCACGAAAAGACTCGTACACAAGCAGCAGTGTCGTAAAGTCTATTCTCTGAGCTAATATGGTTGTATTTCCTGGTTCTAGTCAGGACTCGAGCAGCAGCATTCTGAATGTACTGCAGCTGCTTTACAGCTCATTTACAGAACCCATTGAGAATGCCATTACAGTAGTCCTACCTGCTGGAGACAAAGGCATGGATGGATTAGTCTTTTTAAGTCTGATATAGACATTATTCTTCGGTTTTTAGGTGGTAAAAAGCTGCGGATGTTATTGACTTAATGTGGCTGTTAAAGTTCAAGTTTGAGTCAATTATTAGCCTTACATTTGTAACCTACATATTAGGTTTCATGAAACAAGTATCTAGGTGACTAATAATAGTACCACTGACCTCCATTTTAATTCATTTTTGCTTTACAATGCTTTTATTTTGTTTTGTATCTACTCAGTGGCCTAGTGGTTAGAGTGTCAGCCCTGAGATCGGTAGGTTGTGAGTTCAAACCCCGGCCGAGTCATACCAAAGACTATAAAAATGGGACCCATTACCTCCCTGCTTGGCACTCAGCATCAAGGGTTGGAATTGGGGGTTAAATCACCAAAATGATTCCCGGGCGCGGCCACCGCTGCTGCCCACTGCTCCCCTCACCTCCCAGGGGGTGATCAAGGGTGATGGGTCAAATGCAGAGAATAATCTCGCCACACCTAGTGTGTGTGTGACAATCATTGGTACTTTAACTTTAACTTTAACTTTTACTGGACAAGCGGTGATAAGAGTCCACTTGCTATCAGTAGGTGTACGCAGATAAATCTCAGGCAAGTGTCTGGAATGTGTGTGTGTGTGTGTGTGTGTGTGTGTGTGTGTGTGTGTGTGTGTGTGTGTGTGTGTGTGTTCTAATATAGTGCCACTTGTGTTCTGTTTGGTTACATTGAACTGACCTATTTGTTTGCACAAGTGAATGTGTTTGGATTGTGAAAAGCGGAATAAATGGCTGTTTGTTTGGGACGACCACCACCGCAGGGAGAGAGAGGGTCTGCCTCCTTTGTGTGGACCGCATAATGGAAAGAGGGCGAGTGTGTGAGCAACTTCCGCATGTATTTAGTTTGTCAACTACAGCATTTGGATCAGTCTGACCGACCAAGTGTCACTGTGTTACCTGCTGACACAGGGTGACTCACGAATGTGGTATTTCTCCCCCGTCACACAATGACACTGCTTTCGTTGCACGCCACACCTCTTTTAATAACCTCATTATGCTGTATTTTCATCGAAACAAGCAGCTCCAGTTTGTGTAAGAATTAGAAGGGTGCATCCTTTCATCATTCTCAGTGGTTAAGCAGTTATTCCTAAAGTGAGTACACCCATTCACGTTTCACCAACCGTTGGATTATTTCTTCTCAATGGACAATAATAGAAGTCAGTGTAAAGTGTTTACTGCGGTACACTTTTTGCACTGAATTCCGTATACTACCTCTAGAGATGGGTACAGTACCAATTCCCGATACCAGTACTCAACAGTACCAATTTGGGCTTTTTTGTGTGTGTTAATAAACATTAATTGTTCTTTACTTACAAAATCTCATTTTTTGCAACATTTTCAAAAAAGCTGATTATAACTGTCCACTTCCATCCATCCATTTTCTTACGCTTGTCCCTTTTGGGGTCGCGGGGGGTGCTGGAGCCTATCTCAGCTGCTTTCGGGCGGAAGGCGGGGTACACCCTGGACAAGTCGCCACCTCATCGCAGGGCCAACACAGATGGACAGACAACATTCACACTCACATTCACACACTAGGGCCAATTTAGTGTTGCCAATAAACCTATCCCCAGGTGCATGTTTTTGGAGGTGGGAGGAAGCCGGAGTACCCGGATGGAACCCACGCAGTCACGGGGAGAACATGCAAACTCCACACAGAAAGATCCCGAGCCCGGGATTGAACTCAGGACTACTCAGGACCTTCGTATTGTGAGACACATGCACTAACCCCTGTGCTACCGTGCTGCCCTAACTGTCCACTTGTTATACCTTATTTTATTATCACTTTTGTAAGTTTAATTTGTAGTGTATTGATTTATATTTAGAAAGCGCTTTTTTCTCAAAGACTCAAAGCGCATTATTTAGTGAAACCCATTATTTACATTTAAACAAGTGTGTGTGGCACTGGTAGCAAGGGTAAAGTGTCCGGCCCAAGGACATAACGGCAGTGACTATGATGGCGGAAGCTGGACTCGAACCTGGAACCCCTCAAGTTGCTGAAATGGCCGCTGTTCCAAGACCTTAGTGTATAGTTTATGGTCTGTTGGCTAGTCAGTTTAGTCTTTGCTAAATCTACTCTTTTGTTGCCCCTAAAAAGTGTTAAAGTGGCCCTATCATGCAAAACCAACTTTTCTTACTTATTGGTACCTGCTTATGTGTATTTGGGATCTGTATAAGTACCGAAAATTTGAAATCAAACGGTGGAGGCATTGCAGAGATATTTATAAAACAATCTTGCCTTCCTTCAAACTTCCTCCAAACGGTCCGTTTGGAATTTTGTTCAAGTGTGACGTCAGCGGATTATCCATATATAGTAGAAGTTTACCCAATTATTCTTGCGCGAGTCAGCCTATTTTGATTTATATAAATCCGGCTGTGCAAAACAATCCAATGATGGAAAATGCTCTGTTGTTGGTTTCTCTAACCAGCACAAGTCACTACACAAACTTTCAGCCTCATCTGAAGTAAAACGTTCCTTACTTTTATGATTTGTGGCAATGTGCCTTCAACTGTAAAGAAGTTGCTTTGAGTGTGTGCATAGAAGAGCATTCACCCACAAACATTCCCAAAAATATAGATTTTCCCAAAAACTACTTTTAAAAAACAACTATTTATTTAACCACTATTTAAAGCAATAGAGAAGACAATGAAACGGTAATAAATAACAGTAGATTATATATGTGTGAATAATACGTTTGCAATGTTAGTTCGATGTGTATGTAGCTAGCTTAGGCCTCTACTGTAAGACAATAGCATCACCGGCTTCCGGCAATATGAAGATGGATTTTTTGGAAAAACTACATTTAATGGCAGAGTCAGTGACTATCTATGGCAATGGAGGAGACAATAAAACAGTAAGTAATGACCGTAGGTTAAAAATCTGTGAATGGTACGTTAGCAATTTTAGCTCAAGTTGTTGTGTATCAAGCTTGGCCTTCTACTGTAAGACCCGTCCACCGGCAAAATAATTATGATTTTCCTAATAAACTACTTTTAATTGGATCAGTGCTTACTGTGTTTCACAATAGGCCAGTGAGTAATATAATTTGTTATTATGTTCGCGATTTAGCTCGTAGCGTGGCTTACTGAATAGCCAGCTCAAACCTCTATCGTTTACAAGTTTTTAAAGCAACAGCAGTGAAATTATTAACATGATAAAGAATAGAAAAGCATTTTATTGTCAATATACACATGTATATGTCCAGGATTTAGCAATGGAGAGAGAAAGATTCTGTAGAAGTTTAACTTTAGCCAGCGCATCGTACGAGAAATTTCCAGCCAAGCTTCTTTGCTTTCTGTTAACCGCGTTAGCTCAAGGAGGGAGGATATGTTTATATGGACAGAATTTTTAGGTGCAGTCAGGGCGTTGAAGGGAGTGGGTTTGGTGGCTGGAGGATTAGGTCTTTGCTTTTTGCAGAAAATCTGGTCCTGATGGGTTCATCTGGCCAAGATTTTTAGCTCTCACTGGATCAGTTAGCAGCCGAGTGTGAAGCGACTGGGATGAGAATTAGCACCGTTTACAGTAAGCCGGATAAGGTTATCCAGGGTAATAAATCACACCTAACCTTATCCGTGTCCACACACAACAATGCCACCGTTTAAGACCCCCGCCCCCCTCCGTCCACGTGGAAAATGCGCACGTCATAGTCATCTCCAGTGTTGCTTTGAGTGCAAGTTCTTAATATTTAATTTAACTTATCTGAACAATATCCAGTGTTGTGGTATTCCAATTAAATGGAATCCAGTGTGCTGTGGGGCCCTATTGTAGTGAGTCACACCTGAGACATCATAAATTAATCAAATCTTTATTAGGCACGTAAACAATGTGATAAAGAACATTTTACATCAATCAGTCTAGGGATCTAGATATCTGGTCAGAACACTCATCACTCTTTTGCCTTCACCTTTATTGTTCATTCGGTTTTGGTGACTTTATATACTCTGGACTTAGACGTTGAGTCGGCGACATACGTGGCGGACAATAACTGATACAGTCTGCTTTGCCAGTCCAAATGCATTTGCCGTTTTCCTGTGTGGGGCGCAGTCTTTCTGGCGTCACTTCCTCTCCGAACTCTGTTTGTAAACGATCAATGAGTAATAATAATAAGTGCCGGAGATTCCGAGGAGGGGAACCTTAAACGCTGGTTTAGTGTGGCTGAAACGGGGCTTAGGCTAAATAATTATTCCTTTAAGGGGTTAAACGACTTAGTGTAGACATGGCCTTAGAGATAGGGTGAGAAGCTCTGTCATCCCGGAGGAGCTCAAAGTAAAGCCGCTGCTCCTCCACATCGAGAGGAGCCAGATGAGGCGGTTCGGGCATCTGGTCAGGATGTCCCCTGAACGCCTCCTTGGGGAGGTGTTTAGGGCACGTCCGACTGGTAGTAGGCCACGGGGAAGACCCAGGTCATGTTGGGGAGACTATGTCTCATGGCTGGCCTGGGAACGCCTCGGGATCCCTCGGGTTGAGCTGGACGAGGAGGCTGGGGAGAGGGAAGTCTGGGCTTCTTTGCTTTGGCTGCTAAGCGGAAGAAGATGGATGAGGTTTTCATTTATATATCAAGTAATGCATTGCGGTAAACTGTTTGAATGGAGAATCATGTTCAAGTAAGAATCGATTCTCAATTGAATCGTAGATCAATAAGAGTTGCAGAGAGGATAATATAACAAGAACTGTTGGTGTTTCAGCATTGTCACAGTCCGTACACGATCGATCCATGAATTAATGGTGTGCACACCAAGGGTGATATCATTGTATGAGCGATACTAAAGTGATTCAAGCAATATTTTTGTTTTCTCAAATTAAATTTTGTAGTTGGTTTTGTTATTTTTCCAAATTCAGTGCATCATTTTTTGGTACCGGTTTGTAATTGGGTCGTTAAGATTCTGAACAAATGATACGGCTATCTGTATTTTTTAAATCCATAACATAATTATCGTCGTAATTATGTTACGTGCGCGCTCTTACATTCAATTTAAGTTCCGCTGCAAGGCATAAAAAAAGACACAGGTAGTATCTGACAATCAGCTTGGAACAATCAAGAATAAGGAAGCAACAGCAACACCACACAAAAGTTTGTAACAACAATATTTCCTCTTTCAAAAATCACACAGGCTAATAAGAGTTAGCGTCGGTTTGAAGTGAATATGCTTTACTCAAGAGTCTTGACCACCGCTACAGCGCTTTATCAACCGTCCTCCAGGGATTTAGTAATTCACAAACCAATATTCATCCACTCAAAAAAGTGAACATTTGAAGTAATGTAATAATCCATAAAGTTGCTCTAAATCCAGATAGCATTTGCTGACAGGTCTTGACATCACTTCATCGCGCAGCTTTGCGTGGCATCAAAATACTCCTTGCTTAAATTCACACCCGTCTAACATGCTAAATGATTGTATTGATGTACATTATATATTTGATGTAGCTTGTAAAAGATCTGAGCTCTGCACATGAATGCCATACATAAATATTATTTGCAACTGAGTGTAATTAATAGAAACACAATGATGGATCTGTGTGGTCTTTACAAAACTACTTTGCACTGCAAACAAAGTTGACTTGTCTAAACTTAAAAAACAGGTGTTGATAAAAGACTTCCCTGCTGTGAGATGTTACATGATGTTGGTGGTGTACAACCTCTTGTGTTAATATAAATGGTAATAAAAAAAAAGAAATGTTTTCATACTAAGAAATGTAGTTTATTTGTTGTAATGGAGGTGACTATTATTAACTTAGGGGAGAGTCTCCACACTACGTATAGAGATAAACAATTTGATGCTAGATAGTAGTCAGCCAGGGGACTAACACAAATACAATGTCAGCCAGAGGAGATCTGTGTTTGTAATCGCCATCAAAAGGCATTAATTGGCAATGACGATCACTTACCTGTTCATTCATATCTACCGATCGAGATCAGTGACTGATCGATTGGCGTACTATTTACATTGTTTTGCTTAAACAATTGCATGTAAAGAGAGAATAAGGAACTAGTTTAAATATTGTGTTGATATTGTTCAACTGTCAATAGTAATCACTATAAATACATTTTAAAAATTACAGATAATACATTTGATCAGTATTATTGATAATCGATTTTTAGATGCATCGCAATTCGGACATAGAAGATTATTGAATGGATTAGTAAACCTCAATAATCGACAATCGATTTATTTTTTTAATTAAAGTAATGCAAGCAGTTCTAAAATTTGGCAGACTGCAGCGAGCCACCTCTCTGAGAGATCTGACCAACTCCTTTACTATCGGACACTTATAGTCCAGTTTTGCACACGTTTTTATTCATTTAATAAATGTGGGAATTAATTTACCTGTTTCTTGGTGCAAGTTACAAGTGATAACCGCGTATTTAGTAAAACGAAAGGAAATGTAATACTGCATCAATATACATAAACTAAAGATGCATCAATAATCGATTTGTAATCGAATCGTAGCTCCTGAATCGTAATCGAATTGGAAGGTGCCCAAAGATTCCCATCTCTAATTATTGGTATCGGCCGATCTCACTCATTTATGATCCGATTCGGCAGCATAAATCACTGATACAAGCTAGAGCTTGGCAATATGGCTAAAAACTGCATCATGATATAATTATATTGATTGATATTGATAATTATTGATATTATTATGTCCTATCAAAAATATAAGGGCCAAGAAAAAATATATTAAATGTAGGGATGTCCGATAATGGCTTTTTGCCGACATTCCGATATTGTCCAACTCTTAATTACCGATACAGATATCAACCGATACCGATATCAACCGATACCGCTATACATACAGTCGTGGAATCAACACATTATTATGCCTAATTTGGACAACCAGGTATGGTGAAGATAAGGTCCTTTTTAAAAAATAAAAAATAAATAAAATAAGATAAATAAATTAAAAACATTTTCTTGAATAAAAAAGAAAGTAAAACAATATAAAAACAGTTACATAGAAACTAGTAATTAATGGAAATGAGTAAAATTAACTGGTAAAGGTTAGTTCTATTAGTGGACCAGCAGCACGCACAATCATGTGTGCTTACGGACTGTATCCCTTGCAGACTGTATTGATATATAATGTAGGAACCAGAATATTAATAACAGAAAGAAACAACCCTTTTGTGTGAATGAGTGTAAATGGGGGAGGGAAGTTTTTTGGGTTGGTGTACTAAATGTAAGTGTATCTCGTGTTTTTTATGTTGATTTAATAAAAAAAACAACAACAAAAAAACAACAACCCAGTCAGTGCTTAGCGTTTAGCAGGTAAGCATCAGGCAGCGGACTCTCCCCAAATTATAATAAACACCTCCCAGTCAACTACTAGTAACATCACTATGAGCCCGTTGACGTTCTAGAAATATAAACTGCAGCTGAGCTCGCTCGCAGTCCTGGCTTGAGGTGAAGGCTAATTCGCTTTTAGCGTAACGCTATCTCATTTTGCAGTGTGTGCGTGTGTGTGTGTGTGTGTGTGTGTGTGTGTGTGTGTGTGTGTCTGTGTGTGTGTGTGTTACGGACAGCAAAGCCCTGTCTGTCTGTTATTTCACTTTACCTTTTTCTGTGTTGATTGAGCTGTGTTGAAGCAGCAAAAAAGGACATTATGTTAAATGAAGAGTTTCTGTCTCTGATAGTTGATATAATAATGTAACTGCATCATTAAGCCTACATGAACTCCATGGTGTTCAGGGATGAATAGGCTCTCCTTTTGCTATTGTACTATTTTTTTCAGCTATAGTTACATTAATCATTAGTAATGGAGCAGCCTAGTTTTGAATGGCAGGGTCCCTGCTGTCACATGTTGATAAAAATATAACATTTACATAATAAAAATCAACTACAGGCTTCCCAAATGCTGTAATAAATTAAGCATGATGAGTTGACTTGAAACTGTTTAATCTTGCACTTTTTATATGTAGATGAAAAGTTTTGTCATTTTATTTAATCTGAGCAACAACTTGAGGCAGTTTAATGTTGATTAACGTGGGCAGAATTATTATAGTGTTCCCAATGTTAAAAGGATAAAGCCGTTGTTTACAAATTTGGTAAATAAATAACCAAAAAATTTATATTTTGTTGTTTTCTTACTGTACCGAAAATTAACCGAACCGTGACCTCTAAACCGAGGTACGTACCGAACCGAAATTTGTTTAACTTCAGCTTTCTTCCGACAAAGAAGAAAAAAACCCTGTATATTTTATCAAACATATTTTTTATTGATATCGATTGTTTATCGCTATATATATTGATATCGTTTTATCGCCCAGCCCTAATATAAGCTGCACACTGACTACTCTAATCCATATCCTAGTTTCATTTCTATAGTATTTCCTTCAGTAATATAGGCTGTCATTAAAATACTTGCTATGTATGCCGCTGCATTGAAGAGATCCACATTCTCTACTTTACTGCACCACTCTGTTTTCTTGCTGTCCCACAAAACCTCTGACATTTTTCCCTGACAAAGCTGACCCTGTTGTCATAGCGGTATTGTTCCGTTGAACAACTTTTGTCGTGCTTAATTGGAGGATGCCCAGTGGGATACATTGTGGTCGTTCGTGACAGTACATTGTCAAGAATGTGGAGGCGCTCCAGGCAAGAAAATCCAACCCCCAAAAAAGCAGGAAGTTTGCAAATGAATTGTTGTAACGGGATAGTCCATGAAGAGGGGGGAATAAAAGAGCAGGGCGGTTATAAGGGGGCTCTTTTGGCATTCTCAAAATTACTGCCCTCGTTTTCCGCCCCACATCAGCTGGACAATAGGAGGATGGGTCCCCTTCGTCCTTGATGTCCCTCTCGGGAGCTGCTTCTCCTCCATGACATAGATTAGACGCCCAGCAGATATGACGTGTCGTCACGACAACACAGTTTGACTGTACTGCAGCTGCGTTGCTCTGATCAGCAGCGCTCTCATGGTGCTGATGTAGCTTTAACTCGGCCGTGTCTCTTCAACCTTGGTGGAAAGACAGCCGGCTGCAGAATTCACACTCTGCTGCACAAATGCGATGCGACGCCGCTTCCTCTTGCAGCTCCCACGGGTGCAGAAAAGAAATTGACTTAACCGTGCTCTAAATGTGATGATACAAAGTCACACCACAAACACAAACTTCTTCCAAAGTTGTGCAATGACACTTA
>NC_084568.2:24242500-24287500 GCF_033978685.3 Nerophis lumbriciformis | reverse complement strand
ACACAATAACACATTAACAACATGCTGTGTGTCACATTAACTGTTTTTGAAATAATAGCTTTATTACATGAAAAAAACAACAACAACCTGGTGTTTACTTTTTGATATCAAAATAAAACACAAAGCAGTTTGGCTAATAAAGATAACGTCAAATAAACAAGCTTTGTTCTTCTCCAACGCCTCCTATCATTACAACTGTTTGGCCAACAAAAATAAAGAGTGAACCCTCTCACATCGAATACACAATCTTCACAGCCTGTGTTCAATTCGATGAGATGGCAAAACATTTTAGCTAGTATTGATGTTATTTGAACATTGATACAGTTTGCAGTTCAATAAAGGACAAGTTAATATCCAATAAACAAACTAAAGACTTTATAACCAAGTTGTGACAACGTTCACGACACGTCACCTGCTGCATGTTTCCTCACCTCATTAATTCACAGTCACAACAGCTGATGGACGCTGTATTGAGAAAATAAAAGCAACATCAAATAGTTTTCTCCTTCGCTGTATACTTTTAGTGTGGGGACAAGTGCGTCTGTCTCCAATATTGTCCACACCTGTCTCCATCTAAACAGCAGTGCAGACGACGAGAAGCGAGGGAAAATGATGTTAAACCAAGCGCTTGGCTCCGTTTACTCCGAGGGGAAATCTCCGGAGCAAAGTCTGTGTCGTTGTTCCGCCATGATTATCAATCCAAACCGCGCTAGTGCGCATGCTCCTGATTTCATGTTGCCTAAAATGCATTAATAATTGAGGGTTTTTCAGTAATTAAAAAATTAGACGGTGTTACTAACCGTATGGAATATTCGCAAATTATCATTATCCCGTTTACCGTTACATCCCTAGTCCATTAACAAGCAAAGAGTCAAGGGTGGTCACGGCATGTTCGTGCAGCCGATGTTGGTCAATTTTTTAGGGCATAACGGCAAATGCCGAGGGCGGTCGCGGTAGTTGCTGCGGTTGCAGTGGTTAAATTCGAACCCTGCAGATATATATTTCAGTATGAATTAATAAAAAGCATTCCATAAAAAATACGATCTTTTTTTTCTTCTTTTTTATCGGAAGAAACCGGAGGTTGTGAAGCAAGGTTGGTTACATGAACAAAGGCACTCGCTCTTTGGTAATCGAGCAACGCAGGACGTGATCACTGATCAGTGGGAGTTTATTTGTTTATTTGGGAGTGACATGCTAACAGCCGATCAGATAACAGTATCAACTATCAAGTTTGGTTGCGGCATCTTGTTGTCTCGCGGTTGATTCTTTGCATGAAGTGAGAAGAGAAAGTAAAACTAAGTGCTGCAGAGAGCGAATAAATTGTCGATAAAATAGGAAACGTCACCTCGACGTTATGTCATATTTTTAAAAATGTTTTCAAATGGACCTTAGTCAGACCAATGTGGTCTGTAAATCATGCAAGGCACTCATCCACACCAGGACCAGTAGTACCACACCACCTTAGCAGCGCTCACCCTTTAGAGCACAGCTGTAACTTCTTGACACTAAACCTGCAGAGAATAGTTCTTCTCAGGTTTGTCTTTTTTTACATTTTCACACTTAGCACTAGAGCTGCACGATTAATCGTCATTGTGGTTTTAATTGGTGCATTTACGTAATCGCAAAAGGCTGAGGTTTTTTTCTCTCCGACGTCCCCGACATTTTAGTGATAGACAAGTTCGCCAATCACAATTGTTGAGCTTCGTGTTTGTTTGTGTCTCACTTTAACGGGGAGAAATACGTATCACTGCAGTATTGTCAGAGAACTAACTAAACACAGTGAGCCCTCTTTTCAGTCATTCACAATTTTTGTCTTGGTGGGCGTAGAGTGCGACAGTCAGACACTGACAACCTCCCGACTCGCCACCCGCCAGTGAGAAGTGCCGCAAAGTAACACAAATTAGGAAGGAAAACATATGATTGCAAAGCTAAATGTCCCGTTGTGGTAATATTTCAGCTTCAAATCGGATGGCAATATGGTCCCGTCAACACCAACAAACGAGTATACACTAAGGCAGGGGTCGGGAACCTTTTTGGCTGAGAGAGCCATGAAAGCCAAATATTTTAAAATGTATTTCCGTGAGAGCCATATAATATTTTTTAACACTGCATACAACTAAATGCGTGCATTTTTAAGTAAGACCAACATTTTTAGAGTATAATACGTTTCTTGTTCTTTTTAATAACATTGTTATTCTGAAGCTAACCAATGATAAACAAAATACTTCTTACCGTTAATGCGACTTCTTGAACAGGTGCGGTAGAAAATGGATGAATGGATTAAAATGCATGAGAATGTTTTATATTTTGAATGTTATTTTTAACACTGTGATTACCAGTGGAATTATTCATTACTTATCATGTTAAGCAATGTCAGCTAAGATTGATCTGAGAGCCAGATGCAGTCATCAAAAGAGCCACATATGGCTCCCGAGCCATAGGTTCCCTACCCCTGCACTAAGGGGTTGTGTGTCCAGAAGGAGCAATCACAGCTGTCGTAGACTAGATATTTACCTTCTCGTAAAGGGTTTCCCGTTAATGTAATGTAGCGCGCCGCCACAGCATTTTTATTACCGCCACACCTTGAAAATAAGGGCTTCTTTTTTGTACTTGAAAACTAATCAAAGTAATATAATATATTGTAGCCACCAGAAGAAATCACACAAAGCCTGAAACTGTTTTTAACTTTTATTACCAATCTTATGATAACAAATGGCACAATTCCAACAGGTTTTACCTCCTATGAAAACATTTTTGTCTCCTTGAGTCTTCGCTTCCCCGCCGGACACACAACAACGCTTCCTCATTCTACGCCAATCACCTTTCAGGCTTGGACTGTGTGTTTGTAAACATGGGAAAAACTGACATCAAATCCAAACCACGCGAACATAAAACATAAACATTAGCTGGTCGCTACAGTATGAATTGCTATATATCGTCTATTATTTGCGCACTATTGACAAGTGATGTACCAAAAACTCAACCACTGAAAAAAGACTGTGATCACTGAAAACCACGCTGCTGAAACTGGATGTAAACAAAACGCACGCCATTGTCTGGAGCGTTGTCAGCATGTCTGCGATGTGGACGTAATTTTTATATATATTGCAGATATACTCACATGGACAGCCATCTACGAAATGTGCAAATATTAAGAAGACTGTGGCGGCTTTTAAAAAGAGAAAGTCCAACCAGAGCAACAGCGCCAAGCAAGTGTGATATCATGCTCGCTTCAGCCTCTTTAATCAGGGACATCGAGGGACAGAAGTAGAGTCTCTACACACAAGTACATTTTATAATAACACCAGAAGAAGATGCTAGATTAATTTCTAGTTGTTTTTAATTAACATAGTCATTATGTCTGTAAACACTTGAAAAAATCTCAACAAAGTACCTTGTGCAAAAAGCAGCAACAATTGAAAATATGGCAAAACGATAGAAAAACTAATCATTCAGAATCATCAGTTCACTTTTAATGGACATTTTACTCCTAAACCAGAGAAAATACCTTGGGCTGTGCCGATTCTGAACGACTCGCGGCAGATGATGCTATCATTATTTTCGGCCATTCGGGACATGAGACAAAAGTGAGCTATGTAATTGTAAATAAACAAAACTGAGAAGTACCAATTTTAACGACATGCTGGTGTAAATGTGTATGGTCATGTGTCATGATGTTTAGCATAAAAAGTTAAAAAGTGTATCGAACAACATAATAAGCTGACAAAGGGAAACATTCAGAAATTATTTTTCGAATGCATTGAGATATAAAGTACACAATATCCGTTTTAATGCAAATGTTTAGTCAATGTTGCTTTTTTATTTCATACAATAATTTGTGCAATTCAAACACAAAGTCTGTTTTTTTTGTGCTTGGGGAGCCTTCTCTGCAAAACCTGACCAATCACAGCTCTGCGATCTGCGTCGCTGTTGACGCAAACTTTGGATTTTTTTTAAGTGCACACAAAGCTTGCGGGAAGGTCTGCAGGCGGAGTGGACAAAACAGCGTTGCTAATGCAATTTACGTGACGCAAAAGTATACACCAGGCTTTAGCCACCTCGTACCTGCCATAGTAAACGACTGAGGCCCCTTCTACACTAAGGTTATCCAGGGTATGTCCCATCTAACCTTATCCTTGTCCACACACACACACAATGACACCGTTTAAGACCCCCTACCCCCTCCGTCCGCCGGCGCAAAGCGACCGAATACGCATGCGCAGAAAATGCGCACGTCATAGTTGCTTTGTGTGCAAGTTCTTAAATTAAATTTAACTTATCTGAACAATATCCAGTGATGTGGTATTTCAATTAACTGGAAAAAAGCGTGCTGTGGGGCCCTTTTGTAGTGAATCACACCTGCTAATTTATTAATCAAATATTTAATGGACATATGAACGTAAACAACTTGTTTGGAAACTTTATGTACTCTGGACCAAGACGTTGAGTAATCGCTCGATATACATCGCGGACAATAACTGATACAGTCTGCTTTGCCAGTCCAAATGCATTCGCTGTTTTCCGGAGTCTTCCCTCGTCGGCTAGGTAATACAAAGAACACGCTACCTTTTTTATCACATCCACGAGAGCCCGCATTCTCGTTGTCCGAGACAAATGGACTACCGTATTTTTCGGACTATAAGTCGCAGTTTGTTTTTGTTTGGCCGGGGGTGCGACTTATACTCAGGAGCGACTTATGTGTGAAATTATTAACACATTACCGTAAAATATCAAATAATATTATTTAGCTCATTCACGTAAGAGACTAGACGTATAAGATTTCATGGGATTTAGCGATTAGGAGTGACAGATTGTTTGGTAAACGTATAGCATGTTCTATATGTTATAGTTATTTGAATGACTCTTACCATAATATTAGGGCTGCAACAACTAATCGATTAAAATCGATTATAAACACGTTTTTTTGTTTGTTTGTTTTTTAACCTTTATTTATAAACTGCAACATTTACAAACAGCTGAGAAACAATAATCAAAATAATAGGGGTGTAACGGTACGTGTATTTGTATCGAACCGTTTTGGTACAGGGGTTTCGGTCCGGTGCGGCGGTGTACCGAACGAGTTTCCACACGGACATATTAAGTAGCGTACTGCATGTTGTGTAAACAATACTCAAAATGCCGGACATTTGAGGCATTTAAAAAACTCCGCCCTGACAGCTCCGCAAAAGAGGACATGTCCGGTGAAAAGAGGACGTTTGGTCAGTCTATCGTTGCCCGTTAGCTGCTAGCATGCTAGCAAAAGAGGACATGTCCGGTGAAACCAATCGCTGCTAGCATCGCTGCTAGCATGCTAGCAGCGACCGGGCTAGGATAGACTGACCATACGTCCTCTTTTCACTGGACATGTCCTCCTTTGCGGGGCTGTCCGGGCGGTGTTTCTTAAATGCCTCAAATATTTTGAGTTATGGTTGTGTGTGTGTATTAACAATGTACGTTCAGGGTTAAGAAGGGGTTAAAAACTAAACATATTGTGCGCGCAGCAGCATTCGTGAGGGAGGGGCAGAGACAGAGAGCGAGAGCGAGAGAGTTATGATGAACGCGCATGCTTTTTATAGATAGATTTATCAGATTTAATTTTTTATTATCTATAGCAGGGGTGTCAAAAGTGTGCATTTTTGTAAGATTTTCCTTGTTTTATTTGTTGAAAGAACATGGCGCCAGTATGCTGTTTTTTTTTCCAATAAAATACTGGAAAGGATAGAAATTGAGTTTGTCTCTTTTATCCGATTATTAATCGATTAATCTAAGTAATAATCGACAGATTAATCGATTATCAAAGTAATCGTTAGTTGCAGCCCTACAAATATGTTATGTTAACATAACAGGCACGTTCTCAGTTGGTTATTTATGCGTCATATAACGTACACTTATTCAGCCTGTTGTTCACTATTCTTTATTTATTTTAAATTGCCTTTCAAATGTCTATTCTTGGTGTTGGGTTTTATCAAATAAATTTCCCCCAAAAATGCGACTTATACTCCAGTGCGACTTATATATGGTTTTTTTTCTTCTTTATTATGCATTTTCTTTAGGTGCGACTTATACTCCGGAGCGACTTATACTCCGAAAAATACGGTAAGTTTTTCGGTAAGTAGAATCACAGCTGAACTGGACATTCGAAAGTTCTCTTGCCATTGCTCTGGCACGACACACTCGTTGACAAACATATCCCACCAGGCTGCCGTTCTTCCAAGCCTTATCCGAAACCGTCGCTCAACATTGCTATGTTGCCGTCTGAGATGTGTTGTATCCGAAATAGCTGCAATCACGCGTTTCCTTCTCTTAAGGTATTCATATGTGATTTCCACAAGCGTCTGTACATGTAGAAGAATGACAAACACGGGCATGTCTGGATGACTCGCCTCCATCTTTCCAGTGGTTAGCTCCGATTTACGAAACCAGTTGTTATGATGGCTGTGGCGCGTTCTTTCTGGCGTCACTTCCTGTTTGGGGCACGGTCTTTCTGACTTCACTTCCTCTCCGAACTCAGTTTGTAAACGATCAATGAGTCCATACAAAGCTAAGAGCCGGAGATTCAAGAAATACACGGCGCACTTACCCATGTAAAACATTATCCAAGGAGGGGAACATTAAACGATAGTTTAGTGTGGCGGACACGCGGCTTAGGCTAAATAATTATTAGTTTAAGGAGTTAATGTAGACAGGGCCTTAGAATGCATAAAAAAATAAAAACATATTGTCTTACATAGGGATAGTGAGTAATAGGCAAAATTCCCTCCAAAAAGTGCAGTTCTAGTTCAGACTAGTCACTGTAGACATTGGATTCCAATATTAGCATTAAGATTTAAGAATGTGTTTGTATGTAAGCATCCACCAGTAGAGAGATGTGTGTGTGCAAAACAAAGTCAACTCTGTTACTTTTGGTGTGGCCGTTCAGAGGGTAAGTACATTAGGTGCTGATAAGAGCGAAGAAGTTCTCCTCGCCATCGCCTTCTCTGGTTTCCCACTTTCCGTCTCTCACCTTGCAAGGCCACAGAGAGCGAGTGGGAGGTAACGAGCGAAGAGGTCAGTAGGGAGTGCTTGAATACCTTTTAGCCAAGTGCACAACACCATGACTGAAAGTGTGACAATTAAACCTCCACACTGTAGTCCTCCCAACTCAAATCACTCATCAAGGTTTAGTACACAGATACAAGGACAATACAAAGTGCAAAAATGAGCGTCAAAGAATTTGTATTTAGGAAGTAGATAGCTGAAGTATGCTGCTTGGGCGGTCCTTTCAAACGAAAGTTATACATGGGTGTGTGCTTTCAGGTTAATCACTAATGCATCGCACTGAACTGAGGACAAAGTCCACACAAGCAGTCATGTTATGAATGTGCTGCTCTTTCAGGGTTGCCCACAGAGTCTAAAGGTCATGTTGATTCGATTTCCTCATTTCAGGGATTATACTAAAGCTGCTGCGGGTCAAATGTGAGAAAACGTGTTTTATATTGTTTCGCCAAAAAAAAACAGATTTCTGGCTCTGTTTTATAGTGAAACCTTTAATGGTCAAATCTTTTACAGGGTCAAACTGTGCCCATCTTGATAAAAATGCCTAACTAGTACATTCATGCAAGTGATAAAGACAACTTAAAGGAAAAGACGATAGATTAATGAAATCACTTCCACTTCAAACATTTTTTAAATAAATACAATGTAAACACATTGGTTATTGTAAGTGTGAGCATGTTAAACACAGGTTGTGAAGAAATTACCCGCAAATGCTGATACATGGAGAAGGGGTCGGGTTGAATACTTTCCGTTTCTTCCTGCTCCTTTTCGGACATGTTACATTGTGTAACTGCCAACATGATGGTTCTCAATGAGAGATGTCCGATAATGACTTTTTTGCCAATATCCGATATTCCGATATTGTCCAACTCTTAATTACCGATTCCGATATCAACCGATACCGATATATACAGTTGTGGCATTAACACATTATTATGCCTAATTTTGTTGTGATGCCCCGCTGGATGCATTAAACAATGTAACAAGGTTTTCCAAAATATATCAACTCAAGTTATGAAAAAAAATGCCAGCATGGCACTGCCATATTTATTATTGAAGTCACAAAGTGCTTTTTTTTTTTTTAACATGCCTCAAAACAGCAGCTTGGAATTTGGGACATGCTCTCCGTGAGAGAGTATGAGGAGGTTGAGGTGGGCGGGGTTGGGGGGTGTATAATGTAGCGTCCCGGAAGAGTTAGTGCTGCAAGGGGTTCTGGGTATTTGTTCTGTTGTGTTTATGTTGTGTTACGGTGCGGATTTTCTCCCAAAATGTGTTTGTCATTCTTGTTTGGTGTGGGTTCACAGTGTGGCGCATATTTGTAACAGTGTTAAAGTTGTTTATACGGCCACCCTCAGTGTGAACTGTATGGCTGTTGACCAAGTATGCTTGCATTCACCAAGTATGCTTGCATTCACTTGTGTGTGTGAAAAGCCGTAGATATTATTTGATTGGGCCGACACGCAATGGCGGTGCCTTTAGGGTTTATTGGCGCTCTGTACTTCTCCCTACGTTCGTGTACCACTCCGTACAGCGGCGTTTTAGTCATAAATTTTACTTTTTGAAACCGATACCGATAATTTCCGATATTACATTTTAAAGCATTTATCGGCCGATAATATTGGGAGTCCGATATTATCGGACACCTCTATTCTCAATGTAACCAATACAGTAAACCATGACCAGGACCAGTGGTCAGTCACAATTAAGGTTCATAAACATAATAATGATAATAATAATTTGTTATCTTTATTATTATTATTATTTATATTATTATTATTATTATTATTATTATTATTATATATTGTTAATATTTTATTTATAGAGCCCTTTCCAAAAATTAAAAATACATTTTACATCAGAGGTCTTTAAAAGGCGGTCCGCGGAGGTATTGCAGGTGGGTTGTAAAAAATTTAGTACATTGGATTTGTTCACATATATTATTTTCCACAAATGTAGTTTTTAAATGCACATAATTAACATTGATACAACACACTATAGAGTTGTTTATAAATGGCATTGGCAAGGACACCCTATTCACTGTACCTTGCAGTTTTAAAATAAATAAAAACATGAAATAACTATATCATTGTGTTCATGTTAGCATTTAAGATAGCTAGTCACCAGCTCGCGATTAGCGCTGTAGTTACCAGGTAGAGATTAGAGCTTTAGTTGCCACCTGTCGATTAGAGCTGTAGTTGCCAGCTACAGTGGCAATTTGACTGGAATGGAATCATCATTATTGTCATTGCACGAGTACAACAAAATGTTGTTATCAGCACTAACCCGTTAAAGATTAGACAAACAACATTGTACAGAGTTGCAGAACAGGAACACTGATGGGTTGTCACTCACGGCGCCCCGTCGAATGCTGGGAAAAGGTTGACGCTAGGGAGCACGACCCATCAGGAGCAAGGGTGAAGTGTCTTGCTCAAGGACACAACGGACGTGACAAGGTTGGTCGAAGTTGGGGATCGGACCAGGAACCCTCAGGTTGCTGGGACGGCCACTCTGCCAACTGTGCCACGCCGTAGTTGCCAGCCAGTGATTAGCGCAGTAGTTGTCAGTTGGCAATATGCAAATTAATGTTCAGCTAGCGATTAGTGCTGTAGTTGCCAGCTAGCAATTAGCGCTATAGTTGCCAGCTCGCGATTCACACTTGAGTAGCCAACTACTGATTAGGGCTGTAAAGTTCAAATTTGAATGACAATAAAAAGGAAGTCTAAGTCTAAGTCTGTATTTGCCAGCTGGCGATGTGCAAACAAGTGTCCAGCTAGTGATTTGTGCTCTAGTTGACAGCTAGCGATTTACATACGAGTTGGCGATTAGCACTTTAGTTGCCAGCTAGCGATGAGCGCTCTAGTTGCCAGCTATTGATTATCGTCGTAGTTGTCAGCTAGCAATTCATTTGCCATGTAGCGATTAGTGCTCTTGTTGCCAACTAGGGATTTGCACACTAGTTGCCAGCTAGCTATTAGCAATCTAGTTACAAGCTAGCGGTTAGCGTACTAGTTGTCAGTTAGCGATAAGCACGTTACTTGCCAGCCAGCAATTAGTGCGGCAGTTGCCAGCTAGTGATTAGTGAACTATTTTCCAGCTAGCTTTTAGCTGCACTACTGCTATTATTTGAATGTCTTACCTTTATGGCCAGTTTAATATAAAACTGATATTATTACTAGGTTTATAAGTAGGGGTTCCTTGGCCTGAACAATGTTGAAGATCCCTGCTTTACAGGGTAAAAAAACAAATACAAGTGTATTAGACAGTAAGTATAAAAAATAAAACCAAAAAAATAAAGAATAAATGCAGTTTAAAATGCATACAGCAAGGAAGATTAAAATGATTCAGATTGAAATATTATAATGTAATGTGTAACTATATTCATGTCATTATGTTTTGTCGTAGTGTTGGCAGCATGAACACGTCCTCTTCCGGTCGGAAGACTCCAGTGGACCAGGGTGTCCAGATCCGCTTCATCAATGACCTCCATAAATACGGCGAAAGGCAGCCTGGCCCCAAACCCAAGACCAAGTCTCAGACCTACTCCAAGTACGGCGTGGCGGTCAGGGTGCAGGGCATCGCGGGACAGCCATACGTGGTTCTGAAAGACGGCAAAGAGGGCGACTCGTACGGAGTCCAGCTCAGAACTCAGGACAACTCTGGCTACAGCAGCCTCCCCCGCAGGAGGGAGAGGGGTGAGCCAACAACACAGGGAGCGTATGAGGAAGGGGGGCAAGGAGGCGCGCTACGCCGGGCCCAATCCCATGGATCTCTCCTGGACAGGGAGGGGGGTGCTGATGACGAGGAGTTCCAGCTGTCTAGGCCTCCAGGGGATGGTAAGTCTGGTAGCTATGGCAACCTGGACAGCGGGCTGGGAGTACGAGGAGAGCGAGAACCAGCTCAGAATGCCTGGGATGGTTCTTATAAGGCAAGACTCAATGGCTCAGTGGGGTCGCTAGCGAGCGACAGCCAGGCCTTCCCCAATGCCCCCCAGCAAGCGCAGTCTGTCAACCGACTGGTCAACAGGTTTGATGACGGACGAAGTGGAGGTCAGCAGCGAGGCGTATCTCCTTCCCGCAATCCCAGAGCTGCGCCTCGACGCGGCACCGCCAACCATTACACCTCGCCATCGTCCTCAACTCACAGCAGCCCGGCACGCAGCCAGAGCACTCACGCTAACCTTCCTGGACACCCGGGTAATAAGCGGACGTCAGCAGGCAGATACGTTGCCGTGGATACAGAGCCACAAGTAAGAATTGCCTACCGTGTTGACCTGATTATCCTTCTGAGAAACAGTTTGTTTTTGGTCCAGTTACACATATTGGAAAAAAGTAGCCGTGTTATGCAAAACACACATGTCCACTGCAGGAGACATGTTTACACAGTATACTAGTAGATTACAATTGTTCAACTATATCAGATTTTCATTGATCACTATTATCTTCAAACTAGCACAATACATCCTCCTACTGTTGTTTACTAACTTGGTGACGACCTTTAGACAGGTTTGTCTCCCACTGGCAGCGTTAATTTACACAGCAGTTATTAATTGGATTTTAGTCATAGTCTTTTGACAAAAAATTATTTTAGTTTTAGTCACATTTTAATCATCTAAATTGATTTAGTTTTAGTAGACTGAAATCCTCAACATTTTAGTCCACTAAAATTACAGTAAAGTATTTTACGGACCATAGGGTATAAAGCGCACTGCTGATGAATGGTCTATTTTCTATCTTTTTTTCATATATAAGGCGCACCGGATAGGGCGCATTAAAGGAGTCATATTATTATTAATTTTTCTAAAGGGAAAACACTTCCTTGTGGTCTACATAACATGTAATGGTGTTTTTTTGGTCAAAATGTTGCATATATTATGTTTTACAGATCATCTTCATGCCGCTTTCTGACAGTTGCTTCAGGATGCGCCGTTTTGTGGGCGGTCTTATTTACGTGGCTCACATTCGGCAGCGTCTTTTCTCCGTCATCTGTGTTGTAGCGGTGTAGCGTGCAAGGACGGGAGTGGAAGAAGTGTCAAAAGATGGAGCTAACTGTTTTAATGACATTCAGACTTTACTTAAATCAATAACGGAGCAGCAGCTCCTCATCCGCCGGAAATGTGTCCCGTGAAAAACTGTCCGACCGGAACTCTCTAATAACTAATGTTCCTTGGGTGAATAATGTAAACTCACTACACCGGTATGTTTTAGCATTTCATGGCGAGTTTACTGACAGATATAAGTAAGAACTTTACACTACTTTATGGCAACAGCGGAGGATGAATGTCCCATAACAAGAAGATAGAGAAAAAGACGAAGCTAAGGCATCGGCACGTTCAGAAAGGCGGACGTGCGCAATTTTTCAGGACTTATGCAGATCCCAAATACAGATCAGCAGGTACCAGAAAAGTTGCTTTTGCATAATATTACGAAACAAAACGCCAGACAATATGTCTTACCTTATACACACACCATAATAATACTAGTATGTTGAAGCGCAGTGCAATCCATCAAGCGGTGCGGCTTCATAGCTTACCAAAGTCGTACTAAAACATTTTGATAGATTTTTGAGCGCTGTGTGTAATGTTCTATATTTTCAATGGAACATATAAAATGTTGGTGTTGTTTACTTGAGTCATATTGCAGTCGATACATATCTTTTGTGTGTGACAGCCATCATAGTGCAGTCTACACGTATCTCTTATGTTTGACTGCCATCTACTGGTCACACTTATCATTTCACCATGTACCAAATAAAATAGCTTCGAGGTCGGTAAGCAAAACCAGAATCATTCCGTACATTAGCCGCACCGGGTTATAAGGTGCACTGCTAAGTTTGAGGGGGAAAAAAATATTTTTAAGTGCGCCTTATAATCCGGAAAATACGGTAAATTTTGTCGACTAAAATGTAAATTATAAAGCCTAACACATCTTTAAAGTTGTTTTGAGACCACTATTATTAAGGTTATTGCAGAGCATCTCAAAGAATAAATTCACAGCAATACCTGCACTTTATGAATATATCAAAAAGTACATTTCACACTAACCTTACTGTGTGTTATTATGTTAGTTGAAATTAAGCATTTTTTCCAAATGTTAAATAATACATGACTAAAATGGTCGTATGAAGAAACAAACTGGTTTGATTCTATATTGTGTATAACTACATTGACCAGGGTTTCATCTTAATGTGTTTGATCGTGGCAGTGCCCCATGGCAAATATTAGCCGCCACACCTTAAAAATTATGTTGGTTTTTTTTACGAGAAAACAAATTAAAGTACTATAATGTATTGTAGCTAGCCTGTCTCCGCCCTCGAACGATGTCGATCCAGCGGGAGATAAAAGTGAAGTTTCCATGGACTCACTACTCAGTGGCCTAGTGGTTAGAGTGTCCGTCCTGAGATCGGTAGGTTGGGAGTTCAAATCCCGGCCGAGTCATACCAAAGACTATAAAAATGGGACCCATTACCTCCCTGCTTGGCACTCAGCATCAAGGGTTGGAATTGGGGGTTAAATCACCAAAATGATTCCCGGGCGCAGCCACCGCTGCTGCCCACTGCTCCCCTCACCTCCCAGGGGGTGATCAAGGGTGATGGGTCAAATGCAGAGAATAATTTCGCCACACCTAGTGTGTGTGTGACAATCATTGGTACTTTAACTTTAACTTTAAGACTAAAACAACTCATTTACTGGAGACATGGCATAGGATGAAGTTAAAAAGGTTGACTTTACACTCACCTTAGTGTTTACCATGAAGTCTTTCTTTTGACAGCCCCTCTCGGTAAAGTTGTCCGAGTGCAAACTGAGGCAGTATTTGTGATTGATAAACCTTTCGGCGAATCAAAATTTAAGAAAGTGTACCGGAAAGTTCATTACTTTGAACACGACCAATAAAAACGCGAAGAAGGCAGGGTTGTTTAAAAAATAAATAAATAAAAAATCGCTCAAACAGCTAAATTTTTGTTTCATCTGACATCACATGGACAAAGATAAGACCTTCTGGAGGAAAGTTCTGTGGTCAGATGAAACAAAAATGTTGCTGTTTGGCCACAATACCCAGCAATATGTTTGGAGGAGAAAAGGAGAGGCCTTTAATCCCAGTAACACCTTCCTCCCGTCAAGCGTGGTGGTGGTAGTATTATGCCCAGGGCCTGTTTTGCTGCCTATGGAACTGGTGCTTTACAGAGGGTAAATGGGACAATGAAAAAGGAGGATTACCTCCAAATTCTTCAGGACAACCTAAAATCATCAGCCCGGAGGTTGGGTCTTGGGCACAGTTGGCCTTCCCAAAGTCCTGACTTAAACGTGTGGACAATGCTGAAGAAACAAGTCCATGTCGGAAAACCAACAAATTTAGCTGAACTGCACCAATTTTGTCAAGAGGAGTGGTCAAAAACTCAACCAAAAGCTTGCCAGAAACTTTTGAATTATGTCCTTCACAAGTGTACGTACATTTTTGACCACGACTGTATACTGTATTTTTCGGAGTATAAGTAGCTCCGGAGTATAAGTCGCACCGGCCGAAAATGCATAATAAAGAAGGAAAAAAACATATATAAGTCGCATTTTTGGGGGAAATTTATTTGATAAAACCCAACACCAAGAATAGACAGGCAATTTAAAATAAATAAAGAATAGTGAACAACAGGCTGAATAAGTGTACGTTATATGACGCATAAATTACCAACTGAGAACGTGCCTGGTATGTTAACGTAACATATTATGGTAAGAGTCATTCAAATAACTATAACATATAGAACATGCTATACTTTTACCAAACAATCTGTCACTCCTAGTCGCTAAATCCCATGAAATCTTATACGTCTAGTCTCTTCCGTGAATGAGCTAAATAATAGTATTTGATATTTTACGGTAATGTGTTATAATTTCTCACATAAGTCGCTTCTGAGTATAAGTCGCACCCCCCGCCAAACTATGAAAAAAAAAAATGGTATATGTTATGTAGTAACGGGCACATTTATAATAGCATTGCATATTTACATATTTTGATCATTTTAAGCATACGCTGTACATTAATTTAAAAAACGTTAGCTTTTTTTTTTTCTTCATCACTGATTTCTGTTGACTGCAGACTTAATGAGAGCCAACAAACATGATCAAACATCACTTACTGTATAAGGTCTGCTGTCATTAGGATGCCGACTACTAGGATGTTCATATATTCCCGTTTAGACGAAGAGTGTCTCATAAACCTTGCGAAGAAACGGGGTGGGGAACAAGCGCTTGTCCTAAATGGCTGTCAAAGTGTCCTAACTTGTCGGATTATATCCTCAACCATCTACTTTTCAGGTGAGAGGCATAATTTATGATCTATAATAAACTTACTGAGAGCAGGGAAGCGAGGAAGCAGTAGACTACTCGATGATGTGAACATAGGCACACGCGGAAGTGATCACGTCGCGTTATAAATAGTTTGTCTGCGTTAGAGCTTATAATAACAATATCATTAACACTTGGTTACGAAATGTAAATTGAGTATTGTGAGTGTTTTTTTGAATAGTTATTAATGATTTTATGGGCGAAATAGCAGAACTCTCATACTCCGCTCTAAGCTGAGTTTTATTTACATGTATTTAATATTTAGAATGCATTAAAAAAAATGCATCTTTCGTCGTGTCCTTCATAATGATTGTGGATGATAGGGAATTTTTTTTTTTTTTAAGTGCAGTTCCTCTTTAAATTGACTATGTAAACATTCAGTGTAACAAGTGTAAAACAATAATCTTCACTTAAGTGTCTTTCAACTTTTACTTTCTGAGAAACAGTGTCTCCTGCAGTGCACATGTTTATATCAGTCTGGAATATGCTGTTTCTCAGAAAAAACTAACTTTTAATGATGTAAATACCTCACAAACTATTGTTTGGCTTCGCTGGCTTCAAATATATTTTCTGGAGGACAGTTTATGAGGTAACGACTTGTCCAGGTTGTACGCTGACTTCCGCCCGGAAGTCAACGTGCCTTTGTTTTGATTAGTTATTGTCCTATTGTAGTCAGCGGAAAATAGGCCGCTGACTAAATAGGCCACCTGCTGGTTTACATATATAGATCTCAGTAAGTGTCTCATGGCTGTGTGTTTGGACTCTAAGAGTAGTATTTTGATCTGTGTCTTAAGGTGACTCCTGATCTTTTGCTGGACCAGAGTGCAGAGATGAACAGTGAGGAGGAGCAGACCATGCAGGCGATATACAGCATCCTGAGAGAAGGGTACAGTTGCCCAGTTGACATATTCAAACACTTGTATTGCTGTAGAAAGGTGGTCTTGATTTTCTTTTCCCACCTTAGCACCAATGAGAGCGACGTTTCCATCAAACATAAAGTCAACATCATTTGTCAGAGGATGCAGAGCCTTCAGGTTAGCTCCTCCCTGGAAACACTTCACCCACTTAAAGATTTCTAACACAACTTCATCTTTACCAGCACAAAGAACCGCCCCCCGACTTCACGAGAGAAAGGAGGGAGCTTGAGAGGAAGGTAGCGGAGCTCCAGAATGCCTTGCGAAAAGAACGACGGGTAGGTGGAGGAGACACTCAGATACTAATGGAGATCTCCTTGAAAGCAGAACAGCAGCTCTTACAGTTGCTTTGTTCAAGTGTTTTTGTCTTTATAACAACCCTAAGGAGGGCTTTGGATACTGTGGAGTGGTCTTCAGATTAATCCACAGATTAATCCCTTAAATCCTCTGGCCTGGTCAGAGGTGCACACACACACACACACACACACACACACACACACACACACACACACACACACACACACACACACACACACACACGCGCACACAACATTGCAACTTTGGTAATGACTACTTACATATTGTTTTAAAGAAGTTCTTAATCTCTAATAGCCCATAAGAACTTAATCCCAGCTGCATATTGATCTTTGGGCAGTTGCCCAGGCAGCTTTAACATTTGCTAAAAGCTCATTGTTTACGCTTCAAAGCTTTCTCAAGTCGTTATTCATTTATTTATCATCCCTGCTTGTGCGCAGAGCTCTGTCAGCCAGGCCGATAAAGCGCTGAAAGATGAGCTCGACTCCTGCTTGGATGCAAATCTGCAACTGCAGGAGACGTTGGATTGGAAGAAGAAAGAACTGAGTGATAGCCATTCTGAGTGAGTACCACAGATTTCTTAAACAAACACACTAGGGGTGCAATGGTACAGGTAACCCAGGGTACGTTTTGTGGGCGCAGAGAGAACAACTTTTTTTCCTTTGAAAGTTGTTTTATTTTGCTTGTCATCAAAAACTGCATTGTGTAGTACACAAATCATCAGTGGTGTACTGAATACATAAAACTTTTCTTTAAAGTAAACAGTTATTGAACAACACATTTTTAAATGGTAAATAGCCTTTTATTTAGAGATGGGTACCGATCACATTTGAACAGATACGGTACCAATCTTGGTACCTGGGAATCAATACTTGCATATCATGTCAGGGCTTTTTTACTATTGGGAGGTAGTTCCTGGCAGAGGTCACCGCTCTCCGAGTGCTTTTTAAAAATTGTTATTATTGCCATGTACTCTTCAGAAACTCGGAACAGATGAAAAGTAAGAAAGTACCTACACTATAACTTACCAACAAGGCCAAAGTAAGTTGGAGTGTGATGAATCAGTTATTCATGTACAAAATGTTCACCTTTTTAGACTGACTCAGTTGCGCATTGAAAGGGAGAATGCTGAGGCTCGTATCAGGGACATAGAGGACCAGCTGGCTGAGCTTCAAGATGAACTGAGAAGAGACAATGGCAACAAGGCGGTACAACAACTAACATGATTAATTCTGGATATATATATATATATATATATATATATATATATATATATATATATATATATATATATATATATATATTTTTGCACCACTTAAACATTTTAAATAATTTAATAAAGAAAATGTTGTATAAATTGAACCTGGCTTGACAAAACGGGTTTTGAGATGTGTCTATCCGGGATGTTTGCAGGACGTGGCGTCTCTTGAGGTGCAGCTGATGGATGTCAGTCGGCTGAAGCAGAAGTTGGAGGAGACGCTCCGGCAGCGAGAGAGGGAGCTGACTGCGCTGAAGGGAGCCCTGAAGGACGAGGTGGCCACACACGACAAGGAAATCGAGGCGCTTCGAGAGCAGTACAATGCTGACGTAGAGAAACTAAGGAGCAGCATGCAGCAGGTGTCTCAGGTACAAACATAACTTGATCTCATTAATTTGTTCATGTGGTATTGGAAAAATAAATACAATATCTAAAAAAAATATATATTCTAAAGGGACAATTAATTAATTAAATGTAGACATCAATTAGAGGAGTCAGTGTACAGCTTTAAAAGCTGTATAAAGTTACTATCCACTGAAAATGGGTTAACACACAGCCACTATTGTCTTAAAAACTGGCAACATGCACAAGTGAGTACAATTCAGAGTGAGCATGCCCATACTGTGGTTAAAGTTACATGTTGGAATTCAGGTTTTCCTTAATGAACCGCTGGTCCCCAGTGCTGGCAGCACGCATGAAGCCCCAGACCATGATGTACATAACTACTAAACCTAACAAGACACAATTACCTCGGTTATCACTGGTGTTGACAGCTATTTAGGCAATAGAGTAGATCCCCGCATATTTGCAGATTTTTTTTGTTTAAAAAACAAATACTTACAATTTCATAGTAGTAACTTAAATGGGGATCTGCACTTTTTTTTAATGTTGCCTATTCACAATCATGAGAGACAAGAAGACAGAAGGTTTTTGTTTTTTTTGCTTTCTAACATATACAAATTGGCTCGTTCTTGGTGGCTAGCAATGCAAATAAATAATGGGAGCAAACATTTCTGCCTCTTAATCACTTTAAAATGCGTTCAAAAACCACCACAATACTTAATTTACATTCTGTAACCTGTATAATAACCAAGCTGTAGCGACATTGTTATTTTAAGAGTGAACACTGAGGAACTCTTTTTCTAGCGTAGTAACAAATTGGCGTGCTACGGTATTAGCCGTAAAAGGTAACTACGGAAAGAGATAAGCTAGCTTCTATGTCAGCATGCAACGCGTTTGAGTTTGTAATGCACAATGCGATCGGACATTAATCTGTATAGACTGAAAAACGTGAACAATCATATTACAGTATCTGTAAAGTATTAGCCCACATTTCATGTTTTGTTTGTACACAGCTAGCTCGACAGCTTATATAGTGTAGTGTACGGTGATGTGCAGCATGTATTATGATCAATAGTATTGTGACTTACTCGATGGACATGTTGTCCGTTTGGTCAAGCTGGCCGGGGACGTTTCCAGTTGATTTTGGCATAATTTTGCATAGCTTAGCTCAAAAGTTCCAGATTTGCAGCGCGACCACTCTGTGGGCTTCCGTCTGCTCGAACGTTTCTCCCTCTTCTTCGTGCTGGCTTTTATAAGCAGCCGTTCATTCTCCGTATATACAAACCTCGTTTCCATATGAGTTGGGAAATTGTGTTAGATGTAAATATAAACGGAATACAATGATTTGCAAATCCTTTTCAACCCATATTCAATTGAATGCACTACAAAGACAAGATATTTGATGTTCAAACTCATAAACTTTATTTTTTTTTTGCAAATAATAATTAACTTAGAATTTCATGGCTGCAACACGTGCCAAAGTAGTTGGGAAAGGGCATGTTCACCACTGTGTTACATGGCCTTTCCTCTTAACAACACTCAATAAACGTTTGGGAACTGAGGAGACACATTTTTTAAGCTTCTCAGGTGGAATTCTTTCCCATTCTTGCATAATGTACAGCTTAAGTTGTTCAACAGTCCGGGGGTCTCCGTTGTGGTATTTTAGGCTTCATAATGCGCCACACATTTTCAATGGGAGACAGGTCTGGACTACAGGCAGGCCAGTCTAGTACCCGCACTCTTTTACTATGAAGCCACGTTGATGTAACACGTGGCTTGGCATTGTCTTGCTAAAATAAGCAGGGGCGTCCATGGTAACGTTGCTTGGATGGCAACATATGTTGCTCCAAAACCTGTATGTACCTTTCAGCATTAATGGTGCCTTCACAGATGTGTAAGTTACCCATGCCTTGGGCACTAATACAACCCCATACCATCACAGATCATATGGAAACAGGGTTTGTATATTTAGGTTCAAAAGTATAAGGTTGTAAATCCTCATTTGTCCAAAAATAGTTGTCTTCGTTGTCTGTTACCAAGTTTGCCATGATTACAACACACTTGTGTGTTTGTTTGTGAAAGTACTAGCACACAGTAGATGCCAGAAGTTGGATGTGCACTAATATGAAAACAGATATAAATGCGCCAGGGAAGGAAGTCCCGCAATTTAACACGGTAAATATTGTACATATTACATACTACATACTACATTATCTATAGATTTGCAGTGTGTATAAAAACAGTTGATGGAGGGTTTTTAAAATTGTTTTAGAGGGCTTTAAAGTCTACAACAGTGGCTCCCATTAGCCGCAACTTGAAAGCGTTTTTTATCATCTGCAATAACATTGTACCGTGGCCTTAATACCATGATGATATCCTGCCGTGAGATTTTGATATCGTTACATCCCTACTAAGTAGTGTAAGAAACCAAGATATACTGAAACAACAGGACAGCACAGTTTTCATTAAAACCTTGGCGTTAAATGTTAAAAATGTGATTTTATTATTAAACAAATTCATATTTATTACCTCATGAACACACACATAAGTACCAACAATTGGTATCGATTGATATTGATTTCCAGGTACCGGGAATTGGCACCATATCATTTGTTTGTAAAAAGCATGTTCGCTGGGGACGCCCCCCGGCTTTGCACTGCGCCACTCTGTCCATCCCACTATTTGAGAACAACTGTGTTCCGGTAACAAGACTAAGTGAAAACCCAGGGACACGAGTCCCTGGGTCTCAATTTAAACTGTATTGTTTTTTAACTAAAGTAAAGTATAGTTGAAATAAGGAGTAACACAAATATGTTGTCAATGTAACTTTTCTGAAGGATTTAAAACATTTTCATAAAATCTAATTTTAGGACACGGGAATAGGCAACAAATACAATTTTTACAAGGTAATTGAAATTGTTTTGTTTTTTTAATTAAATATGCACTCAGTTCAATGTGCAGAACACTGCTCAATAAAATCATTTCACAGTTCATTTATTAATGCATTTACACATTTTATTTCCTAACTATGCAAAAGTAATCAATTCTGTGTAATGACCCACAAGCTGTACATCGACTACTTCGGTTTTATGTATATCGTTTTGTCCCATGAGAATTTATATTACAAAATTGTTGCTAAAATGTAAGCGATGTCCTCACTTTTGCACATCTGCTGATTCCTTTAATGATGAACATTTTCTTTTCTCATCCCTGTCAGTCTCATGCTGGTATCGAAGCTGAGCGCTTGCGCATCAACTCGTCCGTCCGCACCCTCCAGCAGCAGCTGGAGGACTGCAGAGACGAGAGCAGCCACTGGATGGAGCAGTTTCACAAGACTAGGGATGAACTTCGCTCTATTAAGCAAGAGTGAGTCTTGAGAACATTCCTGTTTGTTTCTTTCCCAGAGGAGGATTGTGTCACTCTCTCTGTTTTTGTATTCTAATTTATGTGTACATCTCTTCTCTTTCTAATTTATGTTTACATCTCTTCTCTTTCCTTCTACCTGCTCAATGTTGCTGCATCTTTTTGTCAGAGATCCTCCCAGCAAGCCTGAGGAACTGTGAGAGTTATGAGTTGAGCAGTTTTGTGTGTAGATATGAAAATTAGTAGGTGTACATTCAAGGCCCTCCACACCTGCAATCATCATAATGTTTACAATAAATCAGGGGTGTCCAAAGATTGGCCCAAGGGCTAATTGTGGCCGTCAGCTAATTTTTTAATTGCCCACGGCACATTTTAAAAATACTATTTAAAAAAAAAAAAAATAAATTAAAAAAAAAAAAAAAAAAAAAAGGAAAACATGAAAATTGGAATAAAAGAGCAAACGGGTGTAATATAACGCAAACATTCTGCAATATTGACACTAGTTACAGGCAGTTTTTTTTACTCTAAAAGTGCCATTGCTTAGAAAATAATGTATAATTAATGGATAGATCTGAAGTTGATCTAGTGATTTAAGTGTTAAAAGTAAAAATGATATACGTATATTAATATATGTTTATATATGACTTTTTTTTTAACACTTATGAGTGGGGCCCCTTTGGATCTTCAAATACTTTTTGTCAGATTTTTTTTGTTGAAACTGTCATTTTCAAAAAATAATAGTGAATGAAAATCAATGTTGTTATGAATGTTTTACTTATTTAAGGCTCCAATTACTTCACATCAAATATTCCATTTTGAAAAATGTTGGTTACATAAAAACCAGTGGTATCTTTGGGGGGAAAATGGCATAAAACATGCACAAAAAAAAAGCGCTATGGCAACGGATAGGTCTGAAGTTGATCTATAGATATTTAATCACTGAATTAACTGAAAAAACCAACACAATACATATTCTAACCCTTAGGGCTCCCCTCAATTTTTATATACATATGGTTTATACATATATATATATATATATATATATATATATATATATATATATATATAAGTTAGTTTTAACACTTTAATGACTGAGACCCTTTTGGTACCCTTGGACCTTTAGCATTCACCAAAATTGAGGGGAGCCCTAAGGGTTACAATATGTATTGTATTGGTTTTGAAAATGAGAAATATCAAAATGGCCCCTACATGCGTTCTTTCTTTAGTGTGTGGCCCTCAGTGGAAAAAGTGTGTACACCCCTGCCCTAAATGTTATTTTTCAACAACAACAAGGACAAATCACCTCCAGAACGGTGTGGGTGGCCTTATATGTGTTTAGCTACAAAAGGAAATATCGATGACAGGAAATGATGATTTTATTTTCATAATGACCCATTTGTTCATTAACCCCTGAAATATTTCATCATTGTCCAATTTAATCGAACACGTTAGCGTTTATACAAGTATGATTAATTTAAGTGTCTTTGCTCATCTTCAAGACTCCTGCAAGCCCGACTGGAAAAAGAGGAGAGTGAGGATGAACTGAAGGAGCTCCAGGACAGATTCAACACAGTGAAACAGCAGATCCCTGATCAGAGCCAAAAACAAGCTCTTAACCAGGTGCAGGACACACAGAGATTTCATCTGAGGAGAGCAAGCTAAGTAGCATGTTGGTAATTTTTTCCACTCAGGAGCTCGAACGGAACAATGCTGACCTGCGTAAGGCAAAGTCTGAAGTGGAGAAGCAGAGGACAGAGTTTGACAAAAAGGTCATGGAGATCATCTCTTTAAAAAAAGCTCACCAGGAACAAGAGGCAGAACTTAATTATGAGATTGACCGGCTAAAGAACCAGTTGCAGAAGGCCAAAGATGACTTAGCCAAGGCCCAGGAGAAAAACAAAAAGGTGAGTAAAGAAAAACATAAATGACTGGCTGCAACATGCCATCATACTGTATCATAAATTGACCGGAATATAAGACAATATTTTTACATGCTGTAAAGTCTAGAAAGATTTAATTATGCTGGCTCATAACTTTTCTTCCTGTAACATAATTACGGTCTTATTTCTAAGCATTAAAACGTGCACATAATGACTTCCTTTAAGCTTCAAATAGTACAAGTTTAGCAGTGTTAACCTGGAATCTACTACAGCAGTTCTTCTCAAATAGTGGGGCTGGCCCCTGCGTGTGACGCCAGGGACATGCTTTATCAGTATCAGGCTTCAAAACCCGCTTCGAAAATCTGTGCACTAGTAAATGTGCTCATTGTAGCTATTAATCCTGACTTCCCTATTTTGATTTGGGAAAGAAAAATCAGCACAAATTATGTTCATTTTTGTAGGTTAAAGTGTTTTGTAAATATCCTCCTGAGTTTATGTTGCTGATCAATTTGAATGTATTATTAATTATTGATTGTATGTAATTTTCTTTTTCGGTATCAAATAAAAGTCAGTCTGTTTACAGTTTAAATTAAGATTTAATTGTTTTTTAAATTTCAGTCAAATTCATGCACTTTAAAGCTTTTCTGTTACAGACTAAAATAATAGTTGATAAAATTATTATTTGTTGTAAGTTTATATTTCTTTCTTTTTTGTTTTCTTTAAAGTTAATAAAGATACAATGTTATGCATAGGAGTACTTATAACAATGTTATAGACAAATGTTACTATTAATAGTCCGGCGTAAAGAGGCGCAAAATGTTTTCTTATTCTTGGGGGATGCGTGGACGTAACAGAAAATAATTGAGAAGCACTCTTCTACAGTAACTAACAAAATGCACCCGATTCATTTTTTTAAAGTTGCAAGCCACTGGGAGAAAGATTTGCGCACGTACAAAAGCTTTATTGACAGTGTAATCAAGACAAACAACGACATAAGTATAGTATCAGTATAAAATACCATTTGAAAACAAAAGAATCTAAAAAAGCAATATGTAGCAGATAGAGAAAAATCATGTGTACCAACTGGCGTAGGTTGAAAATCCTTTTATTGTCACTAATTCCCCCTTATGTTTAAGTAAATGGCTGGTTTTGTTTGCAGTTACGTTGACAGCCGCTTATGTCAATGTAAGTGTGCAAGTCCACAGGGAATCTACATAAAGGAGTCATATTATACTGTAATAGTATTTTTGCTTTATCATTTATAATGACCGACTGCTCTGGAATGGAATGGAACTTTGTCATTTCACTTAAAAAGTACAACAAAATATATTTACATTACAAACCCGTCCAACAACAGACATAGAGTATACTGGGTCGACAGAAGAGGAAGACTGATGGGTCGCCACAACGGCGGCGCCTTGTATAAAAGATAGGAAAAAAGTAAACATAAGGGGAGGAGGAGAAATATAGCAGATCCCAAATTAAGCTCATATGGGCGTTGGGGCTCAGATTGAGACCATAAAAAACATTGAGTAACACAAGCACATATGAACACATGTTACGGCACACAAAAACTCGAGACTTGCATCAGTGAATGGAGGCATCCGGTCCGAAGCTGCAGCCATCTTGGTGCTGCTCCATAAGCAATCATGCCGCAAAGGGGTAGAAGCGGCAAAGGGGAGGTGTGGAGATGGAGGTATGCGTCTATAAGGCTTGAGGTCGCTTTGCTCGGCGTCTCGTAACAGAGTCAACATCCCAGGTTTCTTTGAAGAAGAGGCAAGGGATTTTCACAGCGTCTTTCGCGCAAAGGTCACAATTGATGGATGTTAAGTCATGTTGGAAAGGTGAATGTGCCTCATGTCAATGCACTGGTTTATTGCAATCTGCTTTATTTTTTGTATCTTTAATTTTGTCTTTAAAAATGTCTCTTTAAAAATAGGTTTTGAGGGGGGGGTTGGCTTATATTCGGATCAAAACAGTAGTTTCCATTTGGTTTTTCTTGTGTTTTATGTCCTGCAGCTCCCAGATCCAGCCGCCGTCTCAGAACTGGAGCAGAAGCTGAGCGAGGCACAAAATGAATCTAGCCAGCTCAAAGAAAAACTGACATCGGCTGAAGAGGAGCTGCAGGCCAACAAAGCCAGTTTGAGCAGAACACAGGTGGACCTCAAATCCTTAGAAGACGCCCAGATTGAACAGGCGGACTCCAACGCACGCCTCAAAGACAAACTCTCTCGGTTAGAGGTAAGAGTTTCCTTACACCTATAAGAAAGCCTCTATTTAGTGGAAATGTCCTGAGGGACTCCGGTGTCTTCAGGCTCAGCTGCAGACCAGCACTACTGAGAGCTCAGAGGCTGAGCTCGCCCTCCACGCCGAGGTGAGGGGCCTGAGATCTGAGCTGGATGAGACCAAGAGAAAAAGCTCTCGCTTGAGTCAGGAGCACCGTGAGCTCAGCCAGCGAGTACAGGATGCAGAGAAGGACAAGGAGGCGCTCAAACAGAGCCTCAACAAGGTGGAGGATATCAAACAACAGCAGGAGAAAGCTCTGGAAAAAAGCAACAAGGAGGTACAAAGGAGGTTCAGAATTGCAATAGGTGTATGCACAAGTTAATAGGTACATTCTGCCATCTAGTGGAAGATAATTTTTATTTGTAGTAAGTGAATAATCATTTTAGGACCGATAACACAACTGATGATCTCCACACAACGCACCACAGTACTCGCCTCTTTTTCACGCGATTTTGTGCCCCCACTTACTTCCCTTTTGTCTCGCTTTCAGTTTGAGTCTCTGACCGTGTCCTCAAGAGGGGAGGTGCAGGCTCTCAAGGTTCAACTGGAGGAGCAGAAAGAGCGCGCACGCAAGGAAATGCAGGAGGTGCAACGACACGGCAGCGACGCTCAAAGTGAACTGAACAACATCCACACTAATGTGAGGCGACTTGAGGAGGAGGTGGGTGCCACACACACGCATGCTGAACATTGGGCTTGGTGTGACATGGCCCGCTTATGGTCTTTGTGACTCTGGAACAGCTGTCACGGCAGAAGAAGGAGCTCCTGCTTGCGTGCGAGGAGAGAGACAACCATCAGCTGGATAAAGAGATGCTCACTAACAGACTGCGCCACCTTGAGGGAGAGATAGAGACGGGGAAGAACAGCCTCAATGAGAAGATCAGAGAGATTCGTATCCTCGAGGTATAAATATGCACATTTCTTTTTTGTTTTTGTGTTTTTGGAAAACAACACTTCACAACAAATGTTGTATAGTTTAATTTATAATTGTGAAGAATATAGACATGTTTCGCTAGTGGTGGTGTTTGTATGGCTTTGGGTTAAAAAAATAAATAAAATTGTGACATTAATATAAGCAATATAGTGCACAATACTATTTACGGTTAGTCATTTGTACCCCAATACAGGTAGCCACATATTTATTTTCTCTGCTTGCAATTGTAAATAACTTTTGTTTCTATGATGACTTCGATAGAAAGAAGTTTAATGGCGCTATCTTCAGGTAAAAAAAGAGTGTTACAGAATCCAGCAGAAGGCACGCTCTCACAAGTGAATTCAGTAAACATTTTCCGGCAGGAAGGTGCTTTCACAAGACGTGATGTTGTGTAACTACAGTACAATACTGTATAGAATGTGCCTGTGATAGTTACTTAACGTGTAGCTCTGAATTTAAAATGCTTTGAATAAAAGGAAGAGGCATATTACTTAGGTTTTAGAAGAGTATTTCAAACATCTCCATATTTGGAGATTTAATAGACAGCTAAGATATGCATTCCACTTAAAAGGGCTCAATCATGCAAAACCAACGTTTCTTACCTATTGGTACCTGCCGTTGTGCATTTGGGATCTGCATAAGTTCCGACAATTTAAAATCAAAGCGTGGAGGTATTGCAGAGATATTTATAAAACAATCTTGCCTTCCTTCAAACTTCCTCCAAACGGTCCGTTTAGAATTTGCACAATTGATGACCAATTGGGAACATCGTCAGCAGATTATCCATATATGGTATAAAACTACCCTTGCGTGTGTCTGCCATTTTTAGTTAATGCACGCACATCTGTAGTATAGATGACAAAATGCCCAAAATATGACTTAAATATTTTTTATTATAATTTTATTTTAAGTTTCTTCACCCAAAAATAATATATTTATTATTCTTCCATTTCCGTCAAACTTTGGCGGCTTTCATCTCCCCCAGTTGTCATCCGATCGGAACCGTTCAAGTATCAAAATGTTCGGCTCGGTCGGGAATTGATGGCTGTTTATTTTTAATTTCCAAAAAAAATACCCTAGATTACCAGCAATTGCAGGTTTTCTGGGACTGTTTTGCCATTGAAAAGGAATGGGCCAATTTTTAAACTTGCACCATTCCCACATTTCTCATGCCATCTACTCTTGAGAGTCAAAAAATTCCCTGTTTTCGTGGTATTCCCGTTTTTCCGTAACATCTATTCTCTCATACAAATTGTTACCACTTCCACATTTCTTGCCCGATTCACAAAATTCCAATGCCAACCCACTCAGTTCCGTCGGGCCAAGTGAGCTATGTCCCATATTCCACAACATGATTTTTAAAGTTCTATAACTTCCTTATTCCTCACCCGATTCGAACCGTTGCATCATCCACACACGTCCACTCATCCTGAACATTCAAGCCAACGTGTTCTGAAAATTCCCAGATTACCTGGAATTACCAGAAATGTGTCCCCATTGAAGATTAAAGTTAAATTAAAGTTAAAGTACCCATGATTGTCACACACACACTAGTAGGTGTGGCAAAATTATTTTCTGTATTTGACCCATCACCCTTGATCACCCCCTGGGAGGTGAGGGGAGCAGTGAGCAGCAGCAAAGGGCAACATACTAACGCATGTCCCATATTTCTCATCAGATTTGAACCGTTCCATCATCCACACACTCCACTCACTCTGGACATTCAAGCCATCATGTTTTACCATTACCAAAACTCCCCGATTACCTGGAATTACCAGGCATGTTTCCCCATTGAAAATTAATGGCAAATATACAGTCTTGTACCTTTCCCACATTTCTTAACGGATTTCAACCGTTCTACCGAAGGAGGTTAATTTGTGTCTTTATTATGAAAGCTTTTTTTTTTTTTACACTGAGCTTATGTAACTGAATTTTTTGCGTTTGAATTTTGTGAACTGAATTTGTTTTACATAAAATTATGCTGACAATTTTTCATTGAAAACTAATTCAGGGTTTAGAATTCAGTATATGAAAATTCAGTGTAAAAAAAGTTCAGTGTATATAAATTCAGTGTAAAAATTTTCAGAGTATAAAAATTCAGTGCATAAACATTCGGTGGGTAAAATTTTTTGACACTTTTTACACACATTTTTGTGCACTGAATTTTTATACACTTGAATTTTAAAACACTGAATTTTTATACACTGAATTTTTTTCAATGAAATTGTCAGCATAATTTGATTCAAATGCAAAAAAATCAGTTGCATAAATGCAGTGCCAAAAGAAAATATTTCGTAATGTAGACACAAATTAACCTCAATATCCACCGTCCACACATTCCACTCATCCTCGACATTCAAGACAACATGTTTCCCGCTTCCCAAATTTCCCTGATTACAAGAATGACCATTCATTTTCAATCCCCATTGAAAATGAATGGGCAATATATAAACCTCTTTATATCCCACATTTCTTATTCGATTCGTACCGTTCCACCATCCACAGACTCCACTCACACTGGACATTCAAGCATTTTTGTTTGGCTTGCTTGGCGACTAACGCGTTTCCTACCGGAATTGCACAGATTCCAGTTAGTTGTACTGTCTTTCCCAACACAGGACACTATTCAAACTTCCAATCTCATCTGACAAAGTAAAAAGTGCCTGGCTAAGTTTTTTGGTTTTGCGGTAATGTTCCTTTAACTGTTAAGAAGTTTATCCTAGTGTGTGCAAAGAAGAGTACTGCTTCACCCACAAACCTTCACAAAAAGATGGATTTTTCAAAAAACTACTTTTTAATAGCCGGCTCCGTGCCAAAAAATAATGGCAATGGAGGAGACAGTGAAACGGTAAGTAATAACAGTAGGTTAGGAATGTCTGAATAATGCATTAGCAATCTTAGCTTGATTTGTTGTGTAGCTAGTTTAGCCTTCTACTCTAAGACAATAATATCACTGTTCTCCAGCAAAATAAAAAATGCCATCCATCCATCCATTTTCTACCGCTTATTCCCTTTGGGGTCGCGGGGCGCTGGAGCCTATCTCAGCTACAATCGGGCGGAAGGCGGGGTACACCCTGGACAAGTCGCCACCTCATCGCAGGGCCAACACAGATAGACAGACAACCTTCAGATGATTTTACTAAAAACTAGCTTTAGTTGGATCAGTGCCTACTGTGTTTGGCAATAAACGAGTATGTTATATAATCCGTTATTACATTTGCGATGTAGCTGGAAGCGTACCTTATAGCCTGGAGAGTCTTATTTGTTTACAACTCGAAGCAGCCGTGCAGCAGAATTATTTAGATGATATAGAATAGAAAAGCCTTTTATTGTCTTTATACACATGTATATGTCCCGGATTTAGTATTAGAAAGTTAGACTCGGTAGTAGTTTAACCTTAGTCAGCGTATAGTTCCAGACTTGTGCGTCAGCCAGGCGTCTTTCCTCGCTTTCGTCCACTTGTATCGCCTTCCTTGGTGCCTACAACAAACCACGGTGAGCCACTGATCTTGCTATATCATCTGGGATGTTGTGGTGAAAGTCCCTCAAAACAGATGGCTTGTGGCAGTCAGATGTCCATAGTGCACAATAAAAGCAAGAAAGCTAAAAAATACCCCAACAAAGCTGAGTTGGGGGCCCGAATTCTTACTCAGCATTAGGGGTCGTGTCTTTCAAAACGAGCTGTTTTGAAATGGAGAAAAAACGACTTGAAAATAGGTCTATAAAACAAAATCTATGCACATTTTTCACTAAAGAACCATCATTACATGTTATGTAGACAACAAGGAGGTGTTTGGAATGTAGAAAAAAAATCATGATATGACCTCTTAAAAGCTGAAATATGATAAGCATACACTATTTACAGGAAAACACATTTAAATACTTAATAAGAGACAGGACTGGCACATTGCACAACTTGTTGTCAGTAGACTACAAACTTTGTTGGTTTTCTTCTATGACAGCAGATTTCAAACAGCAGTACATAGTGTTGTCGCCATCTTAAGAAGTATAAACAAAAAACACAAAAAAATCCCCTTCAGAATAAAAGCGTATTGTTGTTTTAGTATTTTTTATTTAGTTAGTATTATTTTTTTGCTCAGGCAAAAACCAGCCACCGACTGAAAATCGGTTTGCATTCCCACTTTTGGATCAGCACCACCAGTTGAGAGTGAATGACTGGTTTGGAGTAACACATTTTGCATCTTGGGAGATTTTCTTTTGGCGATTTTTCGTTCTTTACAGGACGGGTTTCTTGGACTTACAGTACTCATCTGTCTTTGATGAAAGATCATATTGCTTCACATTAAGAACATAATTGTATTGTTATTATTATAATTACCACATTGTTGATCATTTTCACCAAGCAGCTATGTGTGGACCACTTTAAGGACAGGACGATCATTTGAAAATAAATTAATGAGCATGACTCAAATGTGTCTTTCAGGACAAGTTGAAGCGTGTGGAGGTGGAGCTGGAGGAGGAGAAAAGCAGCGCAGAGATGTTGACAGAGCGTTTGTCCCGAAGCCGAGACCAGATTGATCAGCTACGCTCGGATATAATGCAGGAGAGGTCGTCCAAACAGGACTTGGAGTTGGACAAGACCGCTATGGAGAGACATGTATGTCCACCTGCATGTAAAGCATTCATACATTATGATTAGACTCAACCTTTAATTTTGCGTCGCTGCAGCTCAAGGAGCTGAGGAGTCGCGTTGCCGACATGGAGGGCCAGTCCCGCTCCTCGACTGGAGTCTCTCAGCTGGAGAGCAAAATCCAGGAGCTTGAGGAGCAAATTCGGAGTGAGGAGAGGTAATCTGTTCTTAGATGCATGTTGACCTCCCATTTCTTCCTTCCCATAGGAAATATTAAAAATAGACATAATTTGTTCCGGGGTCTGACTCTGACCTGTTAACACTCTTTAAACACACTTTTAAATCGGTAATAAAAGTGTTTTCATCTCATTCTTAACATTCTTAAAGGGGAACTGCACATTTTTTGGAATTTTGCCTATCGTTCACAATCATTATGAGAGACAAGAACAAAAGTCTTAATTTTTTAAGGATTTTAAAGATGATAAAATACACTTGCAAGATGCGGCTAATGGGAGTCATCGTTATCGCCTTCAAAGCCTCTAAAACAACTTCAAAACCCTCATCAATGTTTAATATACATGCTGCAAATCTATATATATAATGTAATAACAAACACATTTATAACAATGTGTAATATGTACAATATTTACCGTATTTTGGTCATTTTATGCCCAACTGGAACTAATTCTTCGGTACATTTTCTTCCGTTTCCATAGCAGCGCACTTCTGACTTCCCGCAACTAATATGTTCCTATACTCCCGGAATCAAACGCGAGTGTGTTTTGTAATCATAGCAGACTTGGTAACAGACACCGTAAGACGACTATTTTTGGACAAATGAGGATTCACAACCTTATCTTTCTTTAAACTAAATATACAGAAGATGAACTACTGCTTATAGAAGCGAGCACAAAGAAGAGGCTGAAACGTTGGAGCAGATGGAAGTCTAGAGAGTGAGGTCGGTGCGACTTGGTCACTCTACAAATTTGGAACTTTTGAGCCAAGTTATGCCGGATTATTGGAGTGCCCAAATCAACTAGAAACGTCCCCGGCCAGCTTGACCAAACGGACAACTGTGCATCAGTCACTATACTATTGATCATAAAACATGCTGCACATCACCGTACAACTACAGTACATACACAGCCTAGGTAGCTGTGTACAAACAAAACATGAAGTTAAGTTAATTTAAAGTATCAATGATTGTCACACACACACTAGGTGTGGTGAAATTTGTCCTCTGCATTTGAACCGTCCCCTTGTTCACCCCCTGGGAGGTGAGGGGAGCAGTGGGCTGCAGTGGTGCCGCGCCCGGGAATCATTTTGGTGATTTAACCCCCAATTCCAACCCTTGATGCTGAGTGCCAAGTAGGGAGGTAATGGGTCCCATTTTTATAGTCTTTGGTATGACTCTGCCGGTGTTTGAACTCACAACCTACCGATCTCAGGGCGGACACGCTAACCACTAGGCCACTGAGTAGGTGAAATGTGTGCTAATACTTTACAGATACTGTAATATAATTGTTCATGGTTTTCAGTCAGTACGGATTGGTGTTTTATCGCAATATGTTGTGCATTACAAACTTAAACGCTGTTCGTGCTGACGTAGAAGCTAGTTTATCTCTTGATGTAGTTAGCTTATACTGCTAATACCGTAGCACGCCGATGTGTTACTATGCTAGAAAAATAGTTCCTCAGTGTTCGCTCTTACAATAACAATGTTGCTACAGTTTGCTGTTCTAAATGTGTCCGCTGGATGTCGCAATAGCAATTTTGTTAGGCAAGCAAACGTTTTATAGCAGGGCCAAGCAAGAGGTACACAGTAAAGCGTGGCTGCGGCTCCTCCCCTCGACCCAAATTAAACGTAAAACCTGCCATTTGACATCTTCTACTTCGAACACATTGTGCTTTGGCACCCGCATTTTCCCAAAATATCTCTGTCATAAAAGAGAAAAGTGGACGCAGAGTGTAACTCAACCCTCTTGAATAGTTTATACCTCCGTTTGTATGGTTTGTTGAGTTAGCACAGGATTAATATGTAGAAATGACTAATGAGGTATTTGATACCTGGAAGAGTTTTCATTTATTTATTTAGTTCAACCCTAAATAGGCTGTGACTTAAAATATAATGGCTTTGTAGATCTACTGAGATAAAGTCTCTAAGTTCATTGTGTTCTTCATTTTGTTTTTGAAACTGCACTAATTTTTTCCTCGGAAGTTTCAACCAACTCAAAGTCTTTTGTCAAGAGGATTATTTGTGATATGTACAAATTCACACAATTGGTTGGTTAAATTTTTGGCCAAAGTAAAGTAAAAGAAAATAATCTGAAGTTGTCATTTTTTAAAACTTATCATGCCATGATTTTACCAGTCCCGCCCACTTGGGAATAGATTTTCCTCAATGTGGTCCCTGAACTAAATTGAGTTTGACACCCCTGCTGTAGAAGTTCAACCAGCAGCACCTGCAGTGAGCGAACTCGTCCAAAAGATGGCGTCATTGTACAAACAAGAAAACACCTGTTCAGTGTCTTTGCTTGTGTTCTATGAAAACTATTTGCAGTAACGGCCGTTTGCGAAGAAAACTCCATAAATTTGCCACACCGCTTTATAAGCCATAGGGTCAAAGCGTTGGAAAAAAGTAGCAGCTTATAGTCCGGAAATTTACAGTGTGTTATTTTCTCTAGTTTAATGGTGTAACAATGTGTGTGCGCTTGGCACACACACGCCGCCAAGTTAACCTTTAGTTTCGAGCAGGCAAGACGGACAAAAGCATGAGAGGCGGGCGACCATTTTAGGGCTTGCTCCAAACATTAGAGAGATCGGTTCACTCTACCAGCGCTGGTATGCTATTGTTTGTACTTACTCTTTTTTGTAGATTGTTAAACTTAAATTCTATTCACCTCTCATCATTTTAGGCAGCCTTAGATTAAAAGGATCTGGGTGGACTCATGCCTCCTTAAGGGCGGGTCCCAATACTAGCAACATTCTAACAATCTTTTCAGTTTGTCAGTGGGAACTTTTCCATTTTTGAGCTCAGAGCTAATTCATGTTGGACCCCGACAGAGGGTCTGCTGGGGCAGCATCTCTGTTTTGGTTCATCCCAAAGCCTTAATGGGGTTCTTCCCCACAGAACACTTGCAAGCTTTGTACACTGGTGAACAGAGTAGGGTCTCCCCAAACTCTTTCTACAATTTGATTGCATACAATTGTCCTTAGTGTAATCATTAAAATTAAGAATTCATATTAAGTGGGGTGCAAGTGGGTTAGGCCTACCTGAAAGTGTGTGCTTATACTTTTATACAACATATGTTTATCTTTTTCTGTGTGCAGAGAGAAGAATTCCAGTTTGGCATCCCAACGCCGTTTGGAGAGGAAGCTGAAAGAGTTGGACATGATGCTGGACGAGGAGAGACAAGCACACATTGAACAAAAAGACCAGGTGGGCACAATGACAATGTATTTATTTACTAGGGCTGTGAATCTTTGGGCACCACACGATTCGATTTGATTCGATTCTTGGGGGTAACTCTCGATTCAAAATCAATACTTTTTTAGTAACGTTATGTGCCAGTTCTATGATTAACTACAATTTTCCATAAAATAGATCAACAGCTCTGAGACATTTTATATTACTTGAAAGAGAACTGGTTTTGCTTGATAAAATGTTACCCAAATATTTATTTAAGGTGGACATGACGGATTTTAGGGGGGGTTTAAATGTTTTATTTTTTATTTTTTTTAATACATTTTTTATTTTTTTAATCGATCAAGAATTGAACATATATATTTTTTTGACACCCCTATTATTTACAGTGGAACCCATCTTCAACAAAAATGTGAAAATAGGTTGAGATACAGAACATTTCTTCTTTGGAAGATCCGGTAACATCCTCCCTAAATAACAAAACAATGCAAGCTGAAAATTGTCTCTAGGCTAGTACTGAGAACCACTGGTTTACAGTTTAGGTGTTTATCTTAATGTAGGCTTTCCATCCATTTTCCAACGATTGTCCCTTTCGGGGTCGCGGGGGGTGCTGGAGCCTATCTCAGCTGCATTAGGGCGGTAGGTGGGGTACACCCTGGACAAGTTGTGATTGCTTATTTTTTTCGTCATAACTCCAGACATGAGTGTGTAGGTTTGGTCAAAAATCTGCTTTGTGTCAGAATGATATTTCACATTGATGTTTTATTAGATACAGTATTTACTAATGTGGTGCTTCCGGAAGGAAAATCGAACATAAATAAGGTATAACATTCTGCACTCTTTTCATCGACCGCAATGTTTATTTATTATTCTGTTGTCTCTCATCGCTGTCCTCTCACTCTTCCCATCCTATTTTTGCGGGTATCACACATTTTTCTATTTCGTCTGTCTCTGCATGGAGAGTTGCCATGTTTACCGCCTGGAATGCCGAGATTTGATTGGCTGAGCACTGTCATGTGAGCTAGTTTAACTTGCATGCAATTGCTCAGTATATTTCCTGATCCGATGAAATCCGTAAAGTCTATAAAAGCTGTGCCTGTCAAAATAGAAGCGACCCATCAAAACTTCAAAATACTCAAAAGGGCTATTTGCAACATGTACACAGATGCCAAGAGACCGCAAACTTTCGAATGTATTTTACGTGTTATATCCCGCCTTACAAGGCAGGGGTGGGCAAACTTTTTGGCTCAGGGGCCACATTGGCTTTTGAAATTTGACGGCCGGGCATTTCAAAGCATATCACATCTGTTGGAACTAAAGAGCAGGCTTCTCAAAAATGGGCTATTTTAATCATAATACATCTATTTTCAACAATGATATATCAGAACATCAAAGAAACATCAAAATGGTATTAAAGGGTTAACACGTACATTCTCTTTTAGTGGGAGCAGTGTTGTTGATCACCCTTTTTTCCAGTGCGTCCAAGTCTAGTATCACGTTTGTTGTGCCAATTCTCAAAACAGATCTCTGCTCAATTCTGTTTTAACTATTTGGCGGGCCGAATGTGGCCCACGGGCCGAATGTGGCCCACGGGCCGTAGTTTGCTCACCCCTGTTCTAAGGTTTCTCGGACATAATGACATTATACGCATATACGTGACACGTGCATGTGCATTAGATTTGGGTGTTGTTAGCTAATGATAGCGATTTGGATAGTTAACGTTAACTATCATTGAATGTATTGTTGAATTCTATCATGACAACAACATGACTGCGAATTGTTAGTTTATTTTCTTAGACTGGTTTTGTATTTGTGTACGTGTTGACGAGACAGGATGAGTGACGGCAGTAAATGGCAATCATTTTATTCGGCTCAGAATTATTAGAAGATTATTAGTTGTAAAAAATATAGACAGTTTTAAAACAAATGTGTTCACTAATGGTAACATAAGCTAGCCAATAGCGTTGTTGTTTAATTATTTAGTTTGAAAGATATAACTGGGAGGAAGTTGCAAACAGCCTCTTTGAATAATTAATTGACCGAGTCCGGACCCAGATGCTGTATCGGACAGCGTCTGGGTCCGGACTCGGACCTCGGCCTGCCAGGTAGTGATCCCTGGTCTAGAGCCTGGACTATTGTCCACTCCACTGGCTCGCTCTTCCCCCTGCAAACCATCCTGCATAGCTTGATGTGGACCTCCAAATTTTTTTTAAATCTCGCTGCACAGCGATGTGGACCAGAATGCTTGTGATTCGTCGTCTTATGAGAGTTGGGGTTCAGAGTTGACTCTTCAGGAAAACAGCACCCCGTAGCGTTTCGGCAGACAAATGTACGTCATTGGCTCAACCTTAATGAAGAGCTATAAAAAGATCAATATGGCGTCTGAGGGGTTGGTGTAGTGCAGGCCTATTCAACCAGCGGCCTGTGGGCCACATCTTGCCCGCCAAAGCCTTTCATTTGGCCTGCCGAACATCACCCAAATAGACTGAAACTATTAAAACTAGGGTTGATCCTGAATGCCACCTCGCAGGGGGCAACAGCGAGAGGCATATGTGCCACAGTGGAGCAGCAGTAGGAAGAAAACCACTCAATCAACCCTGGAAAAAAATTCTAAATCAATTGCAAAAATCTGACTTTTAACAACGACTGGACAACAAAATATGACTGTTGTGCCCCGAGCAAGTGCTCAAGTCATGGTTTTCTGGCCGACCTTTTAAGCGATGGTCACATTGATCCAGACAAGCTGCAACAATTGTAGAAATCCCAGCGTGTAAGCTTCATCACAAAACTTGGTCAAACATTTGTAAGTATAGATATTGTGCATAAAGATATTAAGTTTGTTTTGTATTGAAATTGCTGACTTTGTGATGTATTTAAAAAAAATCCGTGGTTGTGTTCTTTTTTCCATCCATCCATTTCTGAGAGTAACAATCCAACCTTGTTTAATACATGTAGTGCTAAATTTGACCAGTAGAGGGCGACAACGCTATGAGTCACATACAATGTTTGGTGCTGGAATGTTGTGTCATTTCTATATGTGTAAACATTTGTAGTTTATTGTGTATTAACATTAACATATTAACAGTAAACCTTCTATTTTATTTATGTAAAATACACAATGGACATTATTTATGTAAACTACACAATGGACATTCTACTTTTGTTATGTTTATTTTATGTTTATATCCTCAGTCTTACAAACCTAAATGAAGGAAGAAGTGTAAAGAAATAAAACTAAAGAAGGAAAATAATTCAAAAGAAGGAACATCAATTCTCAACAAAAACTGCAGCTTCTTTTTCTTCATACTGTTAACTCGCTGGAAACGAGGGCAGAAGAATGAATTTATTGACAGTGCAGTGTGAAAGCCGATGTATTTACTTTGCAATTAAGTAAACGCAGTCTCAAGGAAATATAACCTGCAAAGGCACTTTCTGACGAAATATCCATTTTTCGATGTCCGGCCCCTGAGCCTTTGGGCTCTTGAAACTGCAGCCCTCTTTATGATGTAGTTGAATAGCCCTGGTGTAGTGACTGCAGTACGTAGAAGCATAACCCGGGCTGGTCTTGACCAACTCATCTTGTCCTGGTCCACCGTCTTCTTAGTCTTACTCACAGGGCAACGGAAAAGAAACTGCTATTTACCTTTAAAGCTTTGGCAAAATACATTTTGTGCAATTGGAATTGTGGGAAATTTCCCACCAAAATAAGGGAAACCCCCTAAAGCTGCTGCTCAGTAAGTCACGGTTAGGTGGATGCTTTGACGGCGCTCGCATTTAAACAAAAGATCCATGATGATTGTGAACTTCCCTCTTCATGCTAACGGGCGCCAAGTCATCATATTGCAGTGTTTGGAGTGATTTATGGTCTCGCGCACCTGTTTGACAGCACCACAACGGCCATTGCATGTTTTTTTTTTTTTAACCTTTCCATGAGCGACAGCCAATCAAATTCAAATCATTTTCTTTGGCTCAAATGGCAATCTTTACAAAGTTGACCTTCAAATTGTGACAAATATATGCATTTATTTGTTAAGTCCGTTCTCTTAATGGTAGGGATGTCCGATAATATCGGACGGTCGATATGATCGGTCGATAAATGCTTTAAAATGTAATATCGGAAATTATCGGTATCGGTTTCAAAATGATCGGTATCGGTTTCAAAAAGTAAACTCCTTTGCCTGCCGGCCCAGTCACATAATATCTACGGCTTTTCACAAACACAAGTGAATGCAACGCATACTTGGTCAATAGCCATACAGGTCACACTGAGGGTGGCCGTATAAACAACTTAAACACTGTTACAAATATGCGCCACACTGTGAACCCACACCAAACAAGAATGGCAAACACATTTCGGGAGAACATCCGCACCGTAACACAACAGAACAAATACCCAGAACCCCTTGCAGCACTAACTCTTCCGGGACACTACAATATACACCCCCCCCCCCCCCCCCCCCCGCTATTCCTTACCCCCCGCCCCCGCCCCCCACCTCAACCCCGCCCTCCTCCCGAACCCCGCCCACCTCAACCTCCTCATGCATGCTCTCTCAGGGAGAGCATGTCCCAAATTCCAAGCTGCTGTTTTGAGGCATGTTAAAAAATAATAATGCACTTTGTGACTTCAATAATAAATATGGCAGTGCCATTTTGGCATTTTTTTCCATAACTTGAGTTGATTTATTTTGGAAAACCTTGTTACATTGTTTAATGCATCCAGCGGGGCATCACAACAAAATTAGGCATAATAATGTGTTAATTCCACGACTGTATATATCGGTATCGGTTGATATCGGAATCGGTAATTAAGAGTTGGACAATATCGGATATTGGCAAAAAAAGCCATTATCGGACATCTCTACTAAATGGTAACGTATGCTTGCAGTCGGTGATTAAGACATACTGCACATACATATCTGTCAAAATAATTACACAAGACTTGAGTTTTTTTTAGCGATGCCTTCTCTGTCATCTTCATGTCTATCCTTTTTTTTTGCGCTGTCATGTTGATTGAATCACGTGACTCGTTGGGCTGCCTGTCACAAGTCACGCTTTTGTCACCTCACATGGTGTGGTGCAACCAGCTGTACTTTTCATAGCATGCTTTTATTTTGAAGGCCTGACCTATTGTGTTTACAAAGGTTTTGTTTTTTTTCATGGAAATGAAATATCCTAACAGGAGGACGCTAGGAAACAAGGACAACAAAAATAATCACTTTATTATCACGCTTTCTTCTTCTGTCCCTAATTTGTTCTTATGTCTACAACCGCTCATTAGTGAGTCAGTCAATCCGAGCCACGTCCACAAAGTAGGTTGGTGCTCATCAGCTGTGCCCTCATGTTGTCTTCGCAGCTTTCTCTGAAGGTCAAGGCTCTGAAGAGGCAGGTGGACGAAGGCGAGACGGAGCTGGAGAGAGTAGACACGCTGAGGAGGAAGGCTCAGAGAGACATGGAGGAGCAGATGGAGCTCAAAGACGCCTTGCAGTCGCGCGTCACTGCTTTGGAAACAGAGCTCAAGTAAGCTGCAGCGTTTTTACAACAATTTTTTTCCCCTGAGGCCTGAAGCTATACGACATATCTTTGCGTCACAAGGAAAAAACTATTATGTGAGTGACAATATTAGCCAGGAATTCCAATGCACATACAGTACGTCTCACACACCTGCAAGAGACATTCTGTGTATCTGAGGTATTTCACAATGTGTCGTGTGTACAATATATCATCATAAATGCAGTTTCACTGCACCCGGAGAGCCCCTAAGGGCCATTCAAGGTCAGGCATTCTTAATTACATCGCTTGGCCTGGCCACCAGAGGTAGCTCTCTGATCTTCCTAATGAGTGTGAAAACTGCAGGAAAAAACATGTAAAAGTAGTAATATAAAATAAGTAATGGTGATGAATGTGGAAACTGGTGCTAAAGCCAGATCTAAAAGTAGTAATAGAATGGAAATAATTGTGATTAATGTGGAAACTGAAGGCAAAAACATCTGTAAAAGAAGTAATATAATAGAAGTAATGGTAAAGGTTGTGGAAACACAAGGCAAAACAGCTCTAAAAGTAATAATAAAACATAAGTATTGTGATGAATGTGGAAACTAAAGGCAAAAAACATCCGTAGAAGTAGTAATAGAATAGAAGTAATGGTAATGGCTGTGGAAACTGAAGGCAAAACAGATGTGAGAGTGCTAAAATAGAAGTAATAGTAATAACTGGAGGCAAAAACATCTGAAAAAGTAGTTCTAAAATAAAAGTAATGGTGATAGCTGCGGAAACTAAAAGCAAATCCAGATATAAAAGTAGTAATAAAATAGAAGGAATGGTGATGGCTGTGGAAACTGAAAGCAAAGCCAGCTCTAAAAGTAATAATGAAACAGAAGTAATGGTGTTATATGTGGAAACTGAAAGCAAAGCCAGCTCTAAAAGTAATAATGAAACAGAAGTAATGGTGATATATGTGGAAACTGAAGGCAAAAACATCTGTAAAAGTAGTAATAAAATAGAAGTAACGTTGACGGCTGTGGAAACTAAAGGCAAAACTAGATCTAAAAGTAGTTAAAGAATAAAAGTAATAGTGATGGTTGTGGAAACTGAAGGCTAAAATCCTCTGTAAAAGTAATAATAAAAAGAAGTAATGGTGATGGTTGCGGAAACTGAAGGCAAAAAGCATCTGTAAAAATAGTAATGATGATGGTTTTGGAAACTGATAGCAAACATCTGTAAAGGTAATAATAAATAGAAGTAATGGCGATGGCTGTGGAAACTGAAGGCAAAACCAGATCTAAAAGTAGTACCGGTAATAAAATGTAAGTACCGTATTTTTCGGAGTATAAGTCGCTCCGGAGTATTAGTCGCACCGGCCGAAAATGCATAATAAAGAAGAAAAAAAAACATATAAGTCTCACTGACTCGAGTATAAGTCGCATTTTTGGGGGAAATGTATTTGATAAAACCCAACACCAAGAATAGACATTTGAAAGGCAATTTAAAATAAATAAAGAATAGTGAACAACAGGCTGAATAAGTGTACGTTATATGAGGCATAAATAACCAACTGAGAACGTGCCTGGTATGTTAACGTAACATATTATGGTAAGAGTCATTCAAATAACTATAACATATAGAACATGCTATACGTTTACCAAACAATCTGTCACTCCTAATCGCTAAATCCCATGAAATCTTATACGTCTAGTCTCTTATGTGAATGAGCTAAATCATATTATTTGACATTTTATGGTAATGTGTTAATCATTTCACACATAAGTCGCTCCTGAGTATAAGTCGCACCCCCGGCCAAACTATGAAAAAAACTGCGACTTATAGTCCGAAAAATACGGTAATGGTGATGGCTGTGGAAACTAAAGGCAAAACCAGATCTAAAAGTAGTAAAATAATAAAAGTAATAGTGATGGTTGTGCGAAACTGAAGGTTAAAAACATCTGTAAAAGTAGAAATAATAAGAAGTAATGGTGATGGTTGCGGAAACTGAAGACAAAAAAACATCTGTAAAAGTAGTAATAGAATAGAAGTAATGGTGATGGTTGTGGAAACTGAGGGCAAAAACAGCCCGTAAAGTAATAATACAATAAAAGTAATGGTGATGTTTGTGTAAACTGAAGGCAAAACATCTGTAAAAGTAATAATAAATAGAAGTAATGGTGATGGCTGTGGAAACTAAAGGCAAAACCAGATCTAAAAGTAGTAATAAAATGTAAGTAATGGTGATGGCTGTGGAAACTAAAGGCAAAACCAGATCTAATAGTGGTAAAATAATAAAAGTAATAGTGATGGTTTTGCAAAACTGAAGGTTAAAAACATCTGTAAAAGTAATAATAATAAGAAGTAATGGTGATGGTTGCGGAAACTGAAGACAAAAAACATCTGTAAAAGTAGTAATAGAATAGAAGTAATGGTGATGGTTGTGGAAACTGAAGGCAAAAACAGCCCTTAAAGTAATAATAAAATAAAATTATTGGTGATGTTTGTGGAAACTGATGGTTAAACATCTGTAAAGGTAATAATACATAGAAGTAATGGTGATGGCTGTGGAAACTGAAGGCAAAACCAGATCTAAAAGTAGTATTAAAATGTAAGTAATGGTGATGGCTGTGGAAACTAAAGGCAAAACCAGATCTAAAAGTAGTAAAATAATAAAAGTAATAGTGATGGTTGTGCGAAACTGAAGGCTAAAATCCTCTGTAAAAGTAATAATAATAAGAAGTAATGGTGGTGGTTGCAGAAACTGAAGACAAAAAACATCTGTAAAAGTAGTAATAGAATAGAAGTAATGATGATGGTTTTGGAAACTGATAGCAAAACATCTGTAAAGGTAATAATAAATAGAAGTAATGGCGATGGCTGTGGAAACTGAAGGCAAAACCAGATCTAAAAGTAGTAATAAAATGTAAGTACCGTATTTTTCGGAGTATAAGTCGCTCCAGAGTATTAGTCGCACCGGCCAAAAATGCATAATAAAGAAGGAAGAAAACATATACTGTATAAGTCGCACTGACTCGAGTATAAGTCGCATTTTTGGGGGTATTTTATTTGATGAAACCCAACACCAAGAATAGATATTTGAAAGGCAATTTAAAATAAATAAAGAATAGTGAACAACAGGCTGAATAAGTGTACGTTATATGAGGCATAAATAACCAACTGAGAACGTGCCTGGTATGTTAACGTAACATATTATGGTAAGAGTCATTCAAATAACTATAACATATAGAACATGCTATACGTTTACCAAACAATCTGTCACTCCTAATCGCTAAATCCCATGAAATCTTATACGTCTAGTCTCTTACGTGAATGAGCTAAATAATATTATTTGACATTTTACAGTAATGTGTTAATAATTTCACACATAAGTCGCTCCTGAGTATAAGTCGCACCCCCGGCCAAACTATGAAAAAAACTGCGACTTATAGTCCGAAAAATACGGTAATGATGATGGCTGTGGAAACTAAAAACAAAACCAGATCTAAAAGTAGTAATAAAATGTAAGTAATGTTGATGGCTGTGGAAACTAAAGGCAAAACCAGATCTAAAAGTAGTAAAAGAATAAACGTAACAGTGATGGTTGTGAAAACTGAAGGCTAAAATCCTCTGTAAATGTAATAATAATAAGAAGTAATGGTGATGGTTGTAGAAACTGAAGGCAAAAACAGCCCGTAAAGTAATAATAAAATAAAATTATTGGTGATATTTGTGGAAACTGATGGTAAAACATCTGTAAAAGTAATAATAAATAGAAGTAATGGTGATGGCTGTGGAAACTGAAGGCAAAACCAGATCTAAAAGTAGTATTAAAATGTAAGTAATGGTGATGGCTGTGGAAACTAAAGGCAAAACCAGATCTAAAAGTAGTAAAATAATAAAAGTAATAGTGATGGTTGTGCGAAACTGAAAGTTAAAAACATCTGTAAAAGTAATAATAATAAGAAGTAATGGTGATGGTTGCGGAAACTGAAGACAAAAAAACATCTGTAAAAGTAGTAATAGAATAGAAGTAATGGTGATGGTTGTGGAAACTGAGGGCAAAAACAGCCCGTAAAGTAATACCGTATATTTCGGACTATACTGTAAGTCGCAGTTTTTTTTCATAGTCTGGCCGGGGGTGCGACTTATACTCAGGAACGACTTATATGTGAAATTATTAACACATTACCGTAAAATATCAAATACTATTATTTAGCTCATTCACGTAAGAGACTATTATTTATCAAATAAATTTCCCCCAAAATGCGACTTATACTCCCGTGCGACTTATACATGTTTTTTCCCTTCTTTATTATGCATTTTCGGCCGGTGCGACTTATACTCTGGAGCGACTTATACTCCGAAAAATACGGTAATACAATTAAAGTAATGGTGATGTTTGTGGAAACTGAAGGCAAAAACAGATGTAAAAGTAAGGAAGTAATGGTGATGCTTGTCTTGCAGGAGAAAAGCAGCAATGCGGCCCGTTTTGGATTCATCTGCTCTCAGCTCGGACGATGACGACAGTATTTACGGGCCGTCCTCCATCACCTCCATCCTCACTGAAAGCAACCTGCAGACCAGCTCCTGTTGAAGCAGCACCGAGTGTCGCTCCCCTGTAGATGCATTATTCCAGGTGGTTCACACCAGTACAAGAAGGGATGTTTTAAAGGTTAGTAGGGAAACATTCTCCACATGGGGAGTGAATTGAAGGAAGCCTGACTTCCTCTGTGCTCTAGGTGACTTCCTTGTGGGAGCATTTGCAAACTGCTGGGTACACAATAAAACAAAAAATAAACTATTGCTGCTCCAACTTTAATAGTTTCCCTCCATGTGTAAGGC
>NC_084568.2:23390000-23482500 GCF_033978685.3 Nerophis lumbriciformis | reverse complement strand
TCTTACCCTGGTGCCTCTCCTCTCCATGACACAAAAAAGGGTTTAAGATGTGAGACTTTGAGCCTGCTTATTGACTCAGTCCATGTGTGACATCAATACAGTGACACGCCATCACTCTAACACACTTTTCTGTTGCTTCCAATTTCCTGCCTGCTACATACAGTATATACCTGAAAATAGAGCAGAATAATGTGGATGCACAAAAAGACAAGGAGATGTGGTCAGTTGTGTCTTTATGCATTCATTGTCCAACTCAATTGAATACAAACCCCAAAACCAGTGAAGTTGGCACGTTGTGTAAATAAATGTAAAAATAGAATACAATGATTTGCAAATCCTTTTCAACCTATATTCAATTGAATGGACTGCAAAAACAAGATACTTAACGTTGGAACTGGAAAACTTTGTTATTTTTTGCTAATTTAGCTCATTTGGAATTTGATGCCTGCAACATGTTTCAAAAAAAGCTGGCACAAGTGACAAAAAAGACTGGGAATGTTGAGGAATGCTCATCACACTTATTTGGAACATCCCACAAGTGAACAGGATAATTGGGAACCGGTGGGTGCCATGATTGGGTATAAAAGCAGCTTCCAATGAAATGCTCAGTCATTCACAAACAAGGATGGGGCGAGGGTCACCACTTTGTGAACAAATGCATGAGCAAATTGTCCAACAGTTTAAGAACAACATTTCTCAACGAGCTATTGCAAGGAATTTAGGGATTTCACCGTCTACGGTCCGTAATATCATCAACAGGTTCAGAGAATTTGGAGAAATCACTGCACGTAAGCGATGATATTACAGATATTTAATCCCTCAGGCGGTACTGCACCAAAAAGCCACATCTGTGTGTAAAGGATATCACCACATGGGCTCAGGAACACTTTAGAAAACCACTGTCAGTAACTACAGTTTGTCGCTACATCTATAAGTGCAAGTCAAAACTCTACTATGCAAAGCGAAAGCCGTTTATCAACAACACCCAGAAATGCCGCCGTCTTTGCTGGGCCTGAGCTCATCTAAGATAAACTGATGTAAAGTGGAAAAAAGTGTTCTTTGGTCTGACGAGTCCATATTTCAAATTGTTTTTGGAAACTGTGGACGTCGTGTCCTCTGGAACAAAAAAGAAAAGGACCATACGGATTGTTGTAGGCGCAAAGTTCAAAAGCCACTATCTGTGATGGAATGGAGGTGTATTAGTACCCAAGGCATGGGTAACTTACACATCTGTGAAGGCACCATTAATGCTGAAAGGTACATACAGGTTTTGGAGCAACATATGTTGCCATCCAAGCAACGTTATCATGGACGCCCCTGCTTATTTCAGCAAGACAATGCCAAGCCACGTGTTACAACAGCGTGGCTTCATAGTAAAAGAGTGCGGGTACTAGACCGGCCTGCCTGTAGTCCAGACCTGTCTCCCTGAAAATGTGTGGCGCATTATGAAGCCTAAAATACCACAATGGAGACCCCCGGACTGTTGAACAACTTAAGCTGTACATCAAGCAAGAATTGGAAATAATTCCACCTGAAAAGCTTCAAAAATTGGTCTCCTCAGTTCCCAAACGTTTACTGAGTGTTGTTAAAAGGAAAGGCCATGTAACACAGTGGTAAAAATGCCCCTGTGCCAACTTTTTTGCAATGTGTTGCTGCCATTACATTCTAAGTTAATGATTATTTGCAAAACAAAAATACAAATTCTCAGTTCCAACATTAAATATCTTGTCTTTGCAGTCTATTCAATTGAATATAAGGATTTGAAAATCGTTGTATTCTGTTTTTATTTACGACTTACACAACATGCCAACATCTCTGGTTTTAGATTTTGTAGTATACCTGTTTGTTATGCAGATCATTGCATCACTGTTGTCACCTTTAAGACCCCACCTAGAGTAGCTCTGCTAGTGTTGCTAACGTTTGTTTCCTCCATGTCGTAACTAATATTTGGCATTTATCATGCTCGAAAAGTGCGAATGTAAAAGTAGCATTTGTTTGACCGAAGACAGTAGACAAACACAGCTCATTAGCAGTAAAGGCTGAGACACATAAAGCAGTGGGTTTGCAGAATGGCTGATTATATTCCAGCATTGGGCAACACATTTCAAATACAGTATTTGTTGTCTGACCATGGTATTTACATTTATGGTCGAAAACTAGCTTAGATGATGCAAAACCAACTTGTCTTACCTATTGGTTTTGACTCCTGAAAATTTTAACGCAAACTTAGGAACAAATAAAACAATCCTACCTTGGTTCAAACTTTGTACCATTGGAAATCACAATGGACATTTATAAAATGGAGTTTTTTATTAATTATAAATTGGAGAAATTTACTTCATACTGGGAAAACTGGGTCAATTATGTCATGCCACATAAGCCTGATTTTATTTTCTTGAATTAGTGATAGTACTGTTTGAAAAAAACATTAGACCCTATAAGTCTGTAGTTAATTTTTTATATATATTTATTTATTTATTTACTATCTGTTTATATTCTTTAATTTGTATTATTATTATTATTATTTTAAATGTATTTATTTGTTAATATTATTATTACTTTGGTTTGTTTTGTTTTTGTTTTTTGCTGTTGGGATGTAAACAAAACATATATTTTGACATTTAGGGATGATAGATGTCTGATGTATGCAAATATGATGTAATTGATAGGAATGTCTGATGCTGGATGTCAATAAAAAGTAAACAAACATTTTTTTTTAAACTTTGTCGTTTGCCCAATTTCTGAGTTTTTTTTCCCATTGGTGACTTCAGCCGATATCTTTGGTAAAGTTTTACCAGAAGAACTTTGCGCCAGTCCGCCATTCCCGTCCAACGTTGTAGTCAATAAGTTCCTTTTTTTCCTCTATTCTCTGGTTGTCGGGTAGACTGGCTCGTACATGCACATGCATCCTCCACTGCTGTCCTTTCTAATACAAAGTAGCGTACAGTTCTAACGTGCGTACAGTTGTGCTCATAAGTTTACATACCTTGGGAGAATTTATGATTTCTTGGCCATTCTTCAGAGAATATGAATGATGATACAAAAACCTTTCTTTCACTCATGCTTAATGGATGTGTGAAGCTATTTATTGGCAAACAACTGTGTTTACTCTTTTTAAATCAAAATGATAAAAAAAAAAGTACCCAAATGACCCTGATCAAAAGTTCACATACCCCAGTGACTTTGATCTGATAACATGCACAAAAGTTGACACAAACAGGTTTGAATGGCTAATCAAGGTTCCAATCCTCACCTGTGACATGTGTGTTTGTAATTAATGTGTGTGTATAAAAGGTCAGTGAGTTTCTGGGCTTCTGACAGACCATTGCATCTTTCATCCATTGCTGCACAGATGTTTCTGGATTCTGAGTCATGGGGAAGGCAAAATAATTGTCAAAGGATCTGCGAGAAAAGGTCATTGAACTTCATAAAACAGGAAAGGGGTATAAAAAGATATACAAGGAATTAAGAATGCTAATCAGCAGTGCTCAAACGCTGATTAAGAAGTGGAAAATGAGGGATTCAGGTCGACCAGCAAAGATTTCAGCCACAACTGCCAGGAAAACTGTTCGAGATGCAAAGAAAATTCCACAAATAACTTCGGCTGAAATACAGGACTCTCTGAAAAATTGTGGTGTGGCTGTTTCAAGATGCACAATAAGGAGGCACTTGAAGAAAAATGGGCTGCATGTTCGAGTCGCTAGAAGAAAGCCATCACTCCAAATTACTTTGTTCCAAAAGTTTTGAGGCTTGTCTCTGTGCTGTTTGCCGTAATGTAAGCTGGATACTTTGTAACATTTGCGCAGAAATGGCTTTCTTCTGGCGACTCGATCATGCAGCCCATTTTTCTTCAAGTGCCTCCTTATTGTGCATCTTGAAATCATTATCATTCATATTCTCTGAAGAATGGCCAAAAAATCATAAATTCTCTTAGGGTATGTAAACTTATGAGCACAACTGTCAGTAGACTCTATATGGAAGCATTAAAAATTACAACATGGCTGACGGGAAAAAAACACAGTTAAAGTAGAGGCACATAATTCCGACCGTCCACAAAACGGTACATCCTAAAGCGGTGGTCATACTGTAAAACATAATTTATGCAACATTTTGACAAAAGAACCATCATTACATGTTATGTAGACCACAAGGAAAGTTTTTATGGTAGAAAAAATCATAACATGACCCCTTTAAAGCTAAAATTTAAAAAAACATAAGAACATTACCAGCTAGGATATGTGACCATCAGTGGTGAGCGGTCGGGCCTGTAATGTCTTCTTTGGAGGCCTAAACAATATCAAAAGAAGCAATCACTTAAAAAGAAGCAAGCACTTAGTAAACTTTGGTTTTTGTTCATTAACATTCTATGAATTTTTTTCCCCAACAGCCTATTGTCTTCATTTTGCAGCGCTTCTTTGAACTGTGTCAGAGACCGCGAGTAGACAAGCACAGCTCATTAGCAATAAAGATGCAGACACAAAAAGCATTGTGTTCGCAGAATGACTAACTAAATTCCAGCATCCAGTCTCTATTTTGGGCAACACATGTCATATACAGTATTGTATTATGAAATATGTGTGTTGTATAAAACTCATCGGAGTCTTATTAAAAAAAGTTGAATCTAATGTGCGACTTTTAATGATCAAATATGTTTTTAAATTTTTTATTGCCGCTTATGTTAAAAAGTGCATCACAGTTAAAGCTTGTTTATGTCACTGGCTCCAGCATTTTTTGATTACCGTATTTTTCGGACTATAAAGCGCACTTAAAATCCTTTAATTTTCTCAAAACTTGGCAGTGCGCCTAATGTACGAAATCATTTTCTTAAGTTTGAGTTTATTTCGAACATGCAAGCATACAACATGATAAATCACAATTTCCAGTTTCTCTTTTCAACATGTTCAAAAAGGAGTAGGAAGAAGCAAAGCTTATTTAATCCTATCCCTTTTCTTTTACATAACAGTTGCTAAATCATTTGTTCACTTCCTGTTCTCAATTTATTCACAATATACTCCATAAGTAATCACAATAAAAATAAATATATAAATACAGTTTGGTTGCGCTTACTGACCTCAAAGTTGTTTTATTTGCTACATGGTGAAATGATAAGTGTGACCAGTCAATGGCAGTCACACATAAGAGATATGTGTAGACTGCAATATGACTCAAGTAAACAACACAACAATGTTATAGGTTCCATTGAAAATAAAGAACATTACACAGAGCGCTCAAAAATCTATTAATTTTTTAGTACAACTTTGGTAATCTACAGCATGAAGCCGCACTGCTCGATGGATTGTACTGTGCTTCAACATACAAGTATTATTATGGTGTGTGTATAAGGTAAGACATATTATCTGGCGTTTTGTTTCGCAATATTTTGCAAAAGCAACTTGTCGTGCCTTCTGGTACCTGCTGATCTGTATTTGGGATCTGCATAAGTCCTGAAAATTTGCTCGTGTCCGCCTTTGTAGTCCGTGCCGACACCGTAGTCGATAAGCTTCTTCTTTTTCTCTATCTTCTTGTTATGGGACTTTCATCCTCCACTGTTGCCATTTCTAATATAAAGTAGTGTAAAGTTCTTACTTATATCTGCCAGTGAACTCGCCATGAAAGCGCTAAAACATACCGGTGTAGTGAGTTTACATAATTCACCCAAGGAACTTTAGTTATTAGAGAGTTCCGGTCGGACGGTTTTCCCCGGGATACGGTAAGCTAAACAATATAAGAATACCACCAGGAACCTCTAGTTCCTGGAACTTAATGTTCCTGTAGACTTGTCTGGTGTTTCCACAGCATTTCACAGTTCAGGGTTTATACAAATCAGTCTGATTATGTATGGATGAGTGGTACAGTATATTTATACTCTGATACCATGTAAAAAACAAACAAAAAAACAGACAATTAGGTCATATTTCTTTTACTAAAGCAGGAGCCACATGGTGGAATCAAATCAAATCAAATCAAATGAAACTTTATTTACATAGCATTTGTCATAGACAGGCAAGTGGCAATCACAAAGTGCTGTACAAAACACTCGCACGCACATACACACGCGTGCGCAGACACAGCACTATTGACGATAACAAAACAAACAGGAAAGTCCCACCCTGCTACTATTTTTCGGACTATAAGGCGCACTTAAAATCCTTTCATTTTCTCAAAACTCAACAGTGCGCCTATAACCCGGTGCGCCTAATGTACGGAATAACCCTGGTTGTGCTTACCGACCTTGAAGCATTTTTATTGGGTACATGGTGTAATGATAAGTGTGACCAGTAGATGGCAGTCACACACAAGAGATACGTGTAGACTGCATAATGACGCCAGTATACAACACCAAAACTTTAAATGTTCTATTGAAAATAAAGAACATTACACACGGCACTCAAAAATCTGTCAAAATATTTTAGTATGACTTTGAAGCCGCACCGCTTGATGGATTGTCGGCCCATTACGGCTACCCTAGTCAGAGATACAAGTATTACTATGGTGTGTGTATAAGGACCGCAACATGGCACCTATTAGACATATTATCTGGCGATTTGTTTCACAATTTTATGCAACACCAACTTTTCTTACATTCTGGTACCTGTTGATGTGTATTTGGGATCTGCATAAGTCCTGAAAATGTGTGCACTTCCGCCACTGTAGTCTGTGCCGATTGTGTAGTCGATAAGCTTCTTCTTTTTCTCTATCTTCTTGTTATGGGGCATTCACCCTCTGCTGTTGCCATTTTTAATATAAAGTAGCGTAAAGTTCTAACTTATATCTCGCTATGGAAGCGCTAAAACATACCGGTGTAGTGAGTTTACATAATTCACCCAAGGAACTTTAGTTATTAGAGAGTTCCGGTCGGACGGTTTTTCACGGGACACATTTCCGGCGTTGTTGTTGCACTAGTGAGCCACGGATGAGGAGATGCTGCTCCGTTATTGATTTAAGTAAAGTCTGAATGTCATTAAAACAGTTAGCTGATACTTCTTCCACTCCCGTCCTTGCACGCTACACCGCTACAACAAAGAGGACGGGGAGAAGATGCTGTCGAAGGTGAGCCACGTAAATAAGACCGCCCACAAAACGGCGCATCCTGAAGCGACTGTCAGAAAGCGGCTTGAAGATGATCTGTAAAACATAATCCATGCAACATTTTGACCAAAGAACCACCATTACATGTTATGTTTTCAATTTAGGAAAAAAAAAATCATAATATGACTCCTTTAATGCGCCTTATAATCCGGTGCGCCTTTTGTATGAAAATATACCTGACTAGACCCGCTCATTGGCAGTGCGCCTTATAATCCGATGCACCCTATGGTTCGGAAAATACGGTAAGCTAAACAATATAATAATACCACCTGGAACCTCTAGTTCCTGGAACTAAATATTCCTGTAGACTTGTCTCGTTTGTGTTTCCATCACATTTCACAGTCCAGGGTTTATACAAATCAGACACAGCATTATTGACGATAACAAAACAAACAGCAAAGTCCCACCTCGATGCTCGTAACTAAAAATAGTTATTTTACAACTAAATCTAAACGGGTAGTTTTTGGTGGAAACACAGGGAGATAATGTATCTACCCGGGTGAATGGTACAACAAAGATGGAAAAAAAAATCAGTGGTGAGCGGTCAGGGCCTGCAATGCCTTTTTTGCAGGCCTGAACACTATCAAAAGAAGCACTGACCTACATTTAGTACTTACTTTAATATTTGTTCAAACAATGATACCACTTTTTTACCAACAGTCTCTAACCTTCATTGTTGTAGCCTGTATTGTAACTGTACTGGTTTCAGTATGTTTATTATACATTTTCAGTCCAACCAGATCTTCTATGTCATTGTAATCTGCTTTGAGCCTGCAGAATTAGTAATTCAGGCACATGTCACTTAAGCTATGATAGCAATGAGGCTGCTTTCAGATATCAGTTTCTTACATGCATATAACACAGAGCTGGGAAAATATATTAACTCGGGGGGTGGGCACATTGAGAGAAAAAATTTATATATGTGTGTCTAAATTACATGTACACATTTAGCTGTAAAAATCTGCTGTACAGTATGTGTGTTTGGGTCCCCTTTTTTTCAGGAACACTAATCCCAAAAGTCACAATGTCCGATAGAGTTCTAAAAAAGTTATGACAGACCACCTTAAAAAAAAACGGAATTGGATTTTACAGTTTTTTTACTGAATGAGACACCCAAAATGTACACGAAAATAAAGAAAGTGGGATTAACAATCAACAATAAAACACTGAATATTAACAACATGGGAACGTCTCTTTTACTTTTGCATATGCAAAAGTCCAATGCATATGCAAAAGTGAAATATATTTATTAGAGATGTCCGATAATATCGGCCGATAAATGCGTTACAATGTAATATCGGAAATTATCGATATCGTTTTTTTTATTAGCGGTATCGTTTTTTTAAATTTTGTATTAAATCAACATAAAAAACACAAGATACACTTACAATTAGAGCACCAACCCCAAAAAACCTCCCTCCCCTATTTACACTCATTCACACTCATTCACACAAAAGGGTTGTTTATTTCTGTTATTAATATTCTGGTTCCTACATTATATATCAATATATATCAATACAGTCTGCAAGGGATGCAGTCCGTAAGCACACATGATTGTGCGTGCTGCTGGTCCACTAATAGTACTAACCTTTAACAGTTAATTTTACTCATTTTCATTAATTACTAGTTTCTATGTAACTGTTTTTATATTGTTTTACTTTTAATTTATTTATCTTATTTTTTTTATTTTTTATTTTTTTTAAAGTACCTTATCTTCACCATACGTGGTTGTCCAAGTTAGGCATAATAATGTGTTAATTCCACGACCGTATATATCGGTTGATATCAGTATCGGTAATTAAAGAGTTGGACAATATTGGAATATCGGATATCGGCAAAAAGCCATTATCGGACATCCCTAATATTTTTCTGTACAGTAATCTATCTATTTATATCTGCACCTTATTGGGTTTTTTTTATCCTGCACTGCCATGAGCTAATGCAACAAAATGTTGTTCTTATCTGTACTGTAAAGTTCAAATTTGAATGACAATAAAAAGGAAGTCTAAGTCTACTTAGGTGACGGCGTGGCGAAGTTGGGAGAGTGGCCGTGCCAGCAATCTGAGGGTTACTGGTTCAATCTCCACCTTCTACCATCCTAGTCACGTCCGTTGTGTCCTTGAGCAAGACACTTCACCCTTGCTCCTGATGGGCCTGGTTAGTGCCGTGCATGGCAGCTCCCACCATCGGTGTGTGAATGGGTGAATGTGGAAAATAGTGTCAAAGCCCTTTGAGTTTCTTAAAAAAGGTAGAAAAGCGTTACACAAGTACAACCCATTTTACCATTTACTCTTTACTTCTCAGACCAGCTCCTCGATAGACATCTTTTAAAATCAAGCAAAACACAACAAAAATGTAACAAACAGCAAAATATGAATGCAAAGGGTAATAAACACCTACAATATGATATATTATCACTTTTATGCAGAAATGTGTGGAACAAAATTGCTTTTGCATCTGTTTCTGACACATGTGTTTTTGGCTGGCTGCTCTAAAAACAAACCCCGCCCACTTTGCTTTGTTCCTCGTCTGAGTTGCTGTGACATATATTCCCGTAATAACTCGTATAACACCCAAAAGCGCATATTTCGACCATTGAAGTACTTTCTATAGTTCAAGACTTACGGTCGTTTGAAAACAGCAATGCACATTATAATGGCGGCTACAGTTTTGATGTTAAAAAAATATGTATAACGTCACTTTGCATTCTACTAGAGAGCAAGAACAAACCATTTTTGTGTGTGCTTATCTTAAATATACAGGTATATGTCTAAGAATGTTCTCTCTAAAGGTTGAGAATGGATATGTATCAAATGTAGTGAGTACTGTACCTTAAAAATAATCTCGATTATGACCATTTTGAACATGGAAAGCGTTGAGCAAACGCTGTTGTATCCCTAGAGTGAATGGTTCATTTGCTGGATGGTAAGCTGACACATTTTCATTCAGCAAGCAAGGCAGCAGCTTGCTGCAATCACCAAATCCAAAGTGGAAGACGCAGAGCGCTCTGTGATAGTGACATCTGAAGCAATGCATTGCAATTCTCCCTCTGTTAGTTTATGTTTTCTTTTTTCGAACCATCCAATCTTAGACAATTATGGCGATGCCTCAATGCATTGCTGATTTTAACCATCACTGTTGTATGTACGTGTATCGTCCTCCAAGTGGGTATAGGAAAAACAATTAGTTCCAATCTACATTAAAGAGGATTTGTTGTGTACGGGGGGAGAAGACGGCACAGACAACAGGGGCGTAGTTAAAGCTCTATTTTTAAATATTATATATGCACAATATATATATAAGAATATATATATATATATATATATATATATATATATATATATATATATATATATATATATATATATATATATATAATATAATAATAAGAAAACAGTGGAGATGATCATGGACTTCAGGAAAGTCACAGCCCCACCATCCCCCCTCACCCTGATTGACTCTCCCACCCCCGTCTGCATTGTGGACTCCTTCCGTTTCTTGGGCACCACCATCACCCAAGACCTCAAGTGGGAGCCGACCATCAGCTCCCTCATCAAGGAGGCTCAGCAGAGGATGTACTTCCTGCGGCAGCTGAGGAAACTTAAGGTGCCGACCGAGATGCTGGTGCAGTTTTACTCAGCCATCATCGAGTCCATCCTCTCCTCCTCCATCACCGTGTGGTTCCCCGGCGTCACAGTCCAGGATAAGCATCGACTGCAGCGCATGGTACGTGCTGCTGAGAAGGTGATTGGCTGCAAGCTCCTATCCCTCCAGGACTTGTTCTCCTCCAGGACCAGGAGGCGTGTGGGTCGGATCACAGCTGACTCTTCTCACCCTGGACACAAACTATTATCCCCTCTCTCCTCAGGCAGGAGACTACGGTCCATCCAGACCCACACCTCCTGCCACCTGAACAGTTTTTTTCCCCTCGGCCATTAGGCACATGAACAATAACTCCAACAGTAGCTCCTTTGAATTCCTTCTAAATCTATAACAAGATCTGATAGCTCAGTTACAGCTATTGTTATTACCAAATCTGTGTTATATGTGTTTTATGTTGCACGATTGCACCAAGAAAAATTCCTAGTTTGTGAAACAATGGCAATAAAACTATTCTGATTCTGAAATAATCAGGAATGAAGTGTGACTAAATCCCAGAGTGTGTATTATGCGCGACTATGTGTGTGATATAACTGTTGTGTGTTACTTGGAGTGTTGAGCGCGAGGCGGAAGTTCCGGAGGGGAAAGATAGGCTCGTAGATCCGTGAACAGGCAGGAAAGTCGGGGGCTATAGCGGGGCGTCGAAGGTCCGTGTTCAGGCGGGAGGTCGAGATCCAAGAGGCAGTCAGGGAAGCAGAGGGAACGCGGGAAGACGAGACGCACAGCTCGTCACGCGGGAACGAAAGGGTAGCTGCAAGGAACGACAAGGGGAGAACACAAGACCAATCAACATGACGGGGGGAATAAACACGGAGAGAGAAATGCATAGAGCGTCGTTAGTTGGCTTACTGTACGCGAACAGAAAACTACGTTCTGGCGCGGAATAGCAGGTTATGCAAGCTTATGAAGGCGGGTCCTTTGATCAGCTTCAGGTGCGCTAAGTGAGGCTACACAGGTGCGTAGCCTCAGCAGGAATGGCGCACGCAGATGAGTGCGCATTGGCATGCGCCCGGGCCATGACAGGATTAGCAATAAAAAAATGACATTTTCAAAAGCTTCGATGCTCCTATTTAGTTATGACTAGGGCAGTAAAAGTTACGCAATAACAACACGTGAACTATTAGTTCCTATAACGGCTCATCCTGACTCCTTTTTGACACCTCGGTCCAATCCGTAGCGTGGGAAAATGTAATGGCACTCAGTTATTGTTGAGGCACAAGCTCAAAAGTAGCGACCACAAAAGCACAAAGAAAAGGGTACATTATGGAAATCCCGTATCCAAAGTCATGGCAGGTCGTTCTCCTGACAAGACAAGCCTCTTTTATCTTCGATTGCTTGATATCATTGGAGCGAAAGCCTGCTGGCGTGCTTTGCCGAATATTTACTTCTGTGTTTGGATCACGGTTAAGTGCATTGGTAACATAAAATGTAAAAACAATAAAAGCGCAATACGTCAAACCCGGTCTAAAAAATGAAAAATTGTTTTACATTACGATCATGCTTTGTAATGTAATCTGTGATTTTCTACCCAAATATTTCTGGCAGATTAAACTGAAGTGTATATTATTTTATAACATGTTCTGATTGATAGTCCACAATAAAGAAAGTTTAGCTGGCTGAATAATACCTTTTATTAATAAATAGCGAAGGTTAAAACATTGTCAAATCAGAGATATGAATACCATTAACTTGTACGACATGTAATGTGCAGAATATCAGAAGCATTTATTCAGGTATAAATATAACATATTACATTACCAAACATCTTTGGCAATAAAACCATGATCATAACAATCCACAAATGCTTAAAACTGGTATTAAAACAAGGTGTAGGTCCTCCTCTGAATGCAAGTGCTCCTACAGCAGGAATGCAAATGATGTATTCCTACAAAATACAAAATCTGGCAGGACACTAACTTTTTGGAGGTCATTTTTTATCGTCTTTAAAAGCGTCTTTAGGTCCATTTTGTGTTGAACTGTTTAAAAAAGCTTAATATTTAAAAACCCATGTCATTAAAGCAAACTGAGTGTCCAGTCATGGCAATAAAAACTTGAAAATTACCTGTCGAGGGTGCACTTATTAACAACGAAAAATTATATTCATCTGCGATGAGTCGCAATTAATTTTGGCAATGAAACTATGATCGTAAAATCCACATTTTTTTTTTTTAAATAATGCTTAAAACTGGTATTAAAAAAAGGTGTAGTCCCTCCTCTGAATGCAAGTGCTCCTACAGCAGGAATACAAATGATGTATTCCTACAAAATACAAAAACTGGCAAGACACTAACTTTTTGCAGGTAATTTTTTATTGTCATTAAAAGCGTAAAAACACATGTCTTTAGAGCAAACTGATTGTCCAGTCATGGCAATAAAAACTTGAACATGATTTGTCTAGGGTACACTTATTAACGGCGAAAAATGTTATTCATCCGCGATGAGTCGCAATTCATTTTGGCAGTCAAACCATTATCGTAACAATCCACAATTTCTTTTAAATAATGCTTAAAACTGGTATTCAAACAAAGTGTAGTTCCTCCTCTGAATGCAAGTACTCCTACAGCAGGAATACAAATTATGTATTCTTACAAAAAACTAAATCTGGTAATACACCAACTTTTTCCAGGTAATTTTTCATCGTCTTTAAAAGTGTCTTTATGTCCATTTTGTGTTGAGCTGTTTAAAAAAGCTTAACATTTAAAAACATATGTCATTAAAGCAAACCGATTGTCCAGTAATGGCAATAAAAAACTTGATCATGATTTGTCGAGGGTACACTTATTAACGGCGAACAATTTTATTAATCTGCGATGAGTCGCAATTAATTTTGGCAATCAAACCATGATCGTAAAAATTCACAATTTTTTTTTTAATAATGCTTAAAACTGGTATTAAAACAAGGTGTAGTTCTTCCTCTGAATGCAAGTGCTCCTACAGCAGGAATACAAATGATGTATTCCTACAAAATACAAAATCTGGCACGACACACAATTTTTTCAGGTCATTTTTTATCGTCATTAAAAGCGTAAAAACACATGTCATTAAAGCAAACTGATTGTCCAGTCATGGCAATAAAAAACTTTAACATGATTTGTCTAGGGTGCACTTATTAACGACAAAAAATTATATTCAACTGCGATGAGTCACAATTAATTTTGGCAATGAAACTATGATCGTAAAAATCCACTTTTTTTTTAAAAATAATGCTTAAAACTGGTATTAAAAAAAGGTGTAGTTCCTCCTCTGAATGCAAGTGCTCCTACAGCAGGAATACAAATGATGTATTCCTACAAAATACAAAAACTGGCAAGACACTAACTTTTTGCAGGTAATTTTTTATTGTCATTAAAAGCGTAAAAACACATGTCTTTAGAGCAAACTGATTGTCCAGTCATGGCAATTAAAACTTGAACATGATTTGTTTAGGGTACACTTATTAACGCCGAAAAATGTTATTCATCCGCGATGAGTCGCAATTCATTTTGGCAGTCAAACCATGATCGTAACAATCCACAAATGTTTTTAAATAATGCTTACAACTGGTATTCAAACAAGGTGTAGTTCCTCATCTGAATGCAAGTACTCCTACAGCAGGAATACAAATTATGTATTCTTACAAAAAACAAAATCTGGTAATACACCAACTTTTTCCAGGTAATTTTTATCGTCTTTAAAAGTGTCTTTATGTCCATTTTGTGTTGAGCTGTTTAAAAAAGCTTAACATTTAAAAACATATGTCATTAAAGCAAACCGATTGTCCAGTCATGGCAATAAAAAACTTGATCATGATTTGTCTAGGGTACACTTATTAACGGCGAACAATTTTATTCATCTGCGATGAGTCGCAATTAATTTTGGCAATCAAACCATGATCGTAAAAATCCACAATTGTTTTTTAATAATGCTTAAAACTGGTATTAAAACAAGGTGTAGTTCCTCCTCTGAATGCAAGTGCTCCTACAGCAAGAATACAAATGATGTATTCCTACAAAATACAAAATCTGGCAAGACACTAATTTTTTGCAGGTCATTTTTTATCGTCATTAAAAGCGTCTGTAGGTCCATTTTGTGTTGAGCTGTTTAAAAAAGCTTAATATTTAAAAAAAAACATGTCATTAAAGCACACTGAGTGTCCAGTCATGGCAATAAAAACTTGAAAATGACCTGTCGAGGGTGCACTTATTAATGACGAAAAATTATATTTATCTGCGATGAGTCACAATTAACTTTGGCAATCAAACTATGATCGTAAAAATCCACAATTTGTTTTAAATAATGCTTAAAACTGGTATTAAAAAAAGGTGTAGTTCCTCCTCTGAATGCAAGTGCTCCTACAGCAGGAATACAAATGATGTATTCTTACAAAATACAAAAACTGGCATGACATCAACTTTTTGCAGGTCATTTTTTATTGTCATTAAAAGCGTGAAAACACATGTCATTAGAGCAAACCGATTGTCCAGTCATGGCAATAAAAACTTGAACATGATTTGTCTAGGGTACACTTATTAACGGCGAAAAATGTTATTCATCCGCGATGAGTCGCAATTCATTTTGGCAGTCAAACCATGATCGTAACAATCCACAATTGTTTAAAATAATGCTTAAAACTGGTATTCAAACAAGGTGTAGTTCCTCCTCTGAATGCAAGTGCTCCTACAGCAGGAATACAAATGATGTATTCCTACAAAATACAAAATCTGGCAAGACACCAACTTTTTGCAGGTAATTTTTTATCGTCTTTAAAAGCGTCTTTAGGTCCATTTTGTGTTGAGCTGTTTAAAAAAACACATGTCTTAAAGCAAACCGATTGTCCAGTCATGGCAATAAAAACTTGAAAATGATTTGTTTAGGGTGCACTTATTAATGACGAAAAATTATATTCATCTGCGACAAGTCGCAATTAATTTTGAATTAACTAGGAATAAACTGTGATTAAATATTATAATCGTTAGACAACCCTAATTATGACAGGCTTTATTCCTCAATAAGTCGCCTAATGGGGAATGAATTACGCTTGGTGGATCCGCACACAAGAAACATGAAAAGAGTGGAATTATACTGAAAAGCCTTCCCCACAATAACTCATCACATGACAGCAGGTGGGTAATCTCAGAAATACAAATCTTGACAGTCCATCAAACCCCAAACACAGTCTGGAGTCTGATCCTTTCTGCTTCATTTTGAATGTCATTCGCTTTTGATTTTAATCTGCTTTATGAAATCCCCGCCAGCGTCACACGCACACGAAAGCCGGCATCCTTCCATGTAAACACACACGCACACACACACACACACACACACACACACACACACACACACACACACACACACACACACACACACACACACACATACGTATATAACGTTCACAGCCCCACTCCTTCACACCCTTTTTGTTGTTTTTCCACACATTATTTTTGTTATTAAACCAATTGTAATACTATTTTCACATTATACGACAACACCATGTAAATCTTCAGAGATGCTGCAGCTTTCAGCGTGCTGGTTGACAAGAGGAAGGGTGACAAGAATAATCCGCAGAGGCTTCATTAACAATCCTGTTATCTTGTTTGTTTGTTTGCAGATCAAATGTTTGCAGCATGGCATTGCACTTTTTGTGAATCTATACTTACACTTCCAAAACCCTACAATTAGTTATAACTAGAGATGTCCGATTATGGCTTTTTTGCAGATATCCGATATTCCGATATTGTCCAACTCTTAATTACCGATTCCGATACCAACCGATACCAATATATACAGTCGTGGAATTAACACATTATTATGCCTAATTTTGTTTTGATGCCCCGCTGGATGCATTAAACAATGTAACAAGGTCTTCCAAAATAAATCAACTCAAGTTATGGAAAAAAATGCCAACATGACACTGCCATATTTATTATTGAAGTTACAAAGTGCATTATTTTTTTTAAACAGCAGCTTGGAATTTGGGACATGAGGAGGTTGAGGTGGGTGGGGTTGGGGGGGGGGGGGGGGTAGGAGGTAGCGAGGGGGTGTATATTGTAGCGTCCCTGAAGAGTTAGTGCTGCAAGGGGTTCTTGGTATTTGTTCTGTTGTGTTTATGTTGTGTTACGGTGCGGATGTTCTCCCAAAATGTGTTTGTCATTCTTGTTTGGTGTGGGTTCACAGTGTGGCGCATATTTGTAACAGTGTTACAATTGTTTATACGGCCACCCTCAGTGTGACCTGTATGGCTGTTGACCAAGTATGCTTTGCATTCACTTGTGTGTGTGGAAAGCCGTAGATATTATGTGATTGAGCCGGCAGGCAAAGGCAGTGCCTTTAAGGTTTATTGGCGCTCTGTACTTCTCCCTATGTCTGTGAACCATTCCGTACAGCGGCGTTTTAAAAAGTCATACATATTACTTTTTGAAACCGATACCGATAATTTCCGATATTACATTTTAAAGCATTTATCGTCCGATAATATCGGCAGTCCGATATTATCGGACATCTCTAGTTATAACTGCACAGTAGGGCTCGAAAGTGTGACGTGGAAACGCGATGTTCTTGCTGGCCTCTGAATAGCTGATTTACACATACAGAAACATGTTATTTACGTAGAAATGGTGAACCACAGTGTATTCCACAATTAATATTTTTGATTTGAACATTTGGCTTGTCAACCGAGAAGGAACATTGGTTACCGTATTTCCCGGACCCTAGGGCGCACCAGATTATAAGGCGCACTGCCGATGAATGGTCTATTTTTGATCTTTTTTTTATATATAAGGCGCACCGGATCATAAGGCGCATTAAAGGAGTATTTTTTGTTTCTATATTTAAAACATTTCCTTGTGGTCTACATAACATGTAATGGTGTTTTTTTGGTCAAAATGTTGCATAGATGATGTTTTACAGATCTGACAGTCACTTCAGGATGCGCCGTTTTGTGGGCGGTCTTTTTTACGTGGCTCACCTTCGGCGGCGTCTACACCCCGTCATCTTTGTTGTAGCGGTGTAGCGTGCAAGGACGGATGTGGAAGAAGTGTCAAAAGATGGAGCTAACTGTTTTAATGGCAATCAGACTTTACTTAAATCAATAATGGAGCGGCATCTCCTCATCTGCCGGAAATGTGTCCCGTGAAAAACTCTCTGACCGGAACTCTCTAATAACTAAAGTTCCTTGGGTGAATAATGTAAACTCACTACACCGGTATGTTTTAGCGCTTTCATGACATATATAAGTAACAACTTTACACTACTTTATATTAGAAATGGCAACAGCATCGGTTGAATGTCCCGTAACAAGAAGATAGTGAAAAAAAAAGAAGCTTATCAACTACGGTGTTGTCACGGACTACGTGGAATTTTTCAGGACTTATGCAGATCAGCAGGTACCAGAAGGTAAGAAAAGTTGCTTTTGCATAATATTGCGAAACAAACCGGCAGATAATATGTCTTACCTTATACACACCATAATAATACTCGTATGTTGAAGCACAGTACAATCCATCAAGCGGCGTGGCTTCATAGCTTACCAAAATTGTACTAAAACATTTTGATAGATTTTTGGCGCTGGGTGTAATGTTCTATATTTTCAATGGCACATATATGAATGGATAGATGGCATATAACATGTTAGTGTTGTTTACTTGAGTCAAATTGCAGTCTACACTTATCTCTTATGTTTGACTGCCATGTACTGGTCACACTTATCATTTCACCATGTGCCAAATAAAATAGCTTCGAGGTCGGTAAGCAAAACCAGAATCATTCCTTACATTAGGCGCACCAGGGTATAAGGCGCACTGTCGAGTTTTGAGATAAAAAACATTTTTTTTAAGTGAGCCTTATATTCCGGAAAATACGTTAAGTCTTCTGAGTTGTCAAAGCTGTCATTCATAATTATCGGTTAGATTTTCACAAGTTCCACAAATTTAAAGGGGAACTGCACAAGCGTTTTTTCCGTGTCGTCCTCGCCAGTATCGGGTCCTAAATGGCTGTCAAAGTGTATCAACTTGTCGGAATACCTACTCAGACTTCTTCTGTCCAGGTGAGATGCATGGTTTATGATCTACAATAAACTTTTAGGCAGCAAGGAAGCAGCAGACCACTCGATGATGCAAACATTGGCACACAGAAGTGTTCAAATAGTTTGTCTGCCTTGGCGCTTATAATAAAAATGTAGTCACGTCGGGGTCGCATGGCAATGCGCGGATCGTTTTCCCAGGATGCAGATGGAACTCCGGAGACAGTGTGCAGGTAGGAGAATGATGTATTCTTCACAAATCGGTCAGGAATACAAAAATACCGAAAAGTGTGCCGATTGCACGGGAACCTAAGGAAATAGTTAACAGGAAGACTTGGCATTGAATCAGGAATCAAAAGGTAAACGACGTAACTGTTGCGTGAAGCAAACAAGACAGCAAAAAGCAGGAATAAGTAGCTTTCTGATTAGTGCCCGGGAGCAGGTGAGCGTCCCGAACACTAATCACAGGCAGGTGAAACTAATCCGCACCCATGGCAACCAAGAACACACAAACCCAGGGGTGCTGAAACAGAACTAAGGTAGTCTTTAACTAAACAAAACATGATCCGGGCAACAGATCGTGACAAATATCACTAATATTTGGTCAATATTGAAAACACGAAATGTAAATGCGCTTTTTGAATGTTTATTTATTGGATTTTATGGGCAGAATTGAGGTGTAGTCATTGGCTCTTCTGTGAAGGGACTTTTACTTACGAGTTAGAATGCGTAAAAAAAAAAGCGTATTACAGGAAAAAAAAATAGTGTTTAGGTTTATTTCGAACATGCATACAGTTACAACACGATAAATCACATATTTCACATTTTTCCATTTTCTTATTACAACATGTCCGAAAAGGAGTCGGAAGAAGGAGAGTTGATCTAATCCTACCCGTTCATTGCAATTACTAACACATTTGTTCACTAACTTCCTGTTCTCAATTGAATTTAAATAAATTAACAATAAATACAACTGTTTTCATAAATAAGTAATTAAATACGTTGTGGTTCATACAATAAGATGGCAAAGATGATCGCATTTTTCAAAAGATTCAATTGTTTATCAGGAGTCGTCATCTATGTACTTTATAAACACTTTGAGTTTCAACCGTTTCTTAAACTGGATCAAATTGGCCTTCTTTGCTTAGTCCATTTCATAATTTAATTCCACATACTGATATACTAAAGGTCTTATATGTTGTATGTGCAGACAAATTATTTAAGTGTTCATATTCTTTGAGGGCCACATTGCAGTTATGGATGTCCTCAGAGGGCCGCTTTTAACACTGAGTTATATATGAATATACATGTTTATATAATACATTAAAAATATTTTTTTTTATATAAGCTGCAAAAAAAAAATTTTAATTTTACTTTAAAAACTCGCAGCTCAGTCACCAGAATTTTACAGTAAACGCAGTGTTTTTTTTTTTTGTTTTTTTTACAGCATATAAAACAATATAGCATATAGCGGTAAAATTCAAGCAACAGAGCAGCCAGTTTTTCGGTTGTTTTTTTTTACCGTAAAATCTTCTTGTTTTCTTTTTTTTTTAATGTTAGTGTCTTACTGTATATGCAAAAAAAACAGTACCAAAGTTGATTTTACGGTAAAAAAACTCAGTAGGCGGAATTTGACCGTAAAATCTATTGCCAATTTTACATTCTACAATTTGATTGATAATTTGTTTTGAAATCATAAGTCAAGCAGATATTTAGGTACAGTATCTATCTTTATTTTAACAAAAAATATATTTGGAGAACATGATAATATAATATTTTGATAATATTGAATTTTAAAAGATTTGCAATTGCATGCAGTACATGACTTTTAATGTCAAAAGGGAAAGAACAAATATAATTTGTAAGAAAATATTAAGCATTTTATTAACACATTTTATTTACAGGCTTTCGCGAGCCACATAAAATAATGTTGGCGGGTCAGATTTGGCCCCCGGGCCTTGAATTTTACACATGTGATTTAAGTTATTATATAAAAGTTATATTTTCTCAGGGCATATTTCTTATCGTTTGAAATAAATAAATAATAATAACTAATTATGTAGGCCATTACCTTATGTCTTAAAAAAAAAAGAACTATGAATATTTCACTGTGTCACTAAAGTATCGAACTGAACCGGGAATTTTGTGTATCGTTGCACTAATAACTCGAGCAAAGTAATGTTTTTACAATGAGGGTGTTGCAAATACTTATAGGAATGTCATATACTATAATTTCTTTCAAATATTTTGGCAGTTATGCTTTCCTTCTTAATAGATTATTTTTGTTTTTGGGTCCTCAACTAAAAAAATCAAATTAATAGCTGCATTTTTAAGCACTTCAAAATAAGTGCAATCATAACATCTTTATGCAATGAAGATACTTTTCTGTTCACGTACAAGCTGCACTCATTCTACCCCGGGTTGTGTGTGGCCCTAAATAGCTTTCTTTTTCATTGCTCCATCACTTCAAGATAACATGTGCACAGGCTCCAGTGCACACGTTGAATGATGGCATATTTGCTTGCTTCTCCTTTCACTACTGCAGTTTGAAGTGGTTCTCCTCCGAGGACGTGCTTGCATCTTCTCTGTGGAGACCAACATAGATGAATCATTTATCAACCCTCCGTCTGTCCCAGCCCATCTGTGTGGGCTCATCAACAACAAAAACAGACCATTGCAATTATCACCATTTCTTGTGCGGGAGGTTTTGTTTCCTGGTGTGTTATAAAGTTTTATTACGGTTCATAAGTTATAATGATGCAAAAACATATATTTTGCAGCATTAAACAAAGCCAAGCCACATTTTTTAATTAGAAGAAGGGGTGTATGAGCTACTACTTACAAAGCATAATCATGATATCAGTTAAAGCAGGGGTCGGCAACCCAAAACGTTGAAAGAGCCTGTGGGGGGAGATGTTGGCAGCGCTGCCTGCAGGAGCAAAGGTCACTGCCTCTGTCCATGGTGCTGAGGACAGAGCACTATCAGACGGGGGCGTGGCAGTGCTGACGGCGAGACAAAGCTGGCAGGTGATTAGATTTCACAGGTGGTACGTGTTAATCTAATCATCTGTTGTCTTTAACAGTGAGAGAGACAGAGAGGATACGGACGCGACTGAAATGTTGCGTTCTGCTGGAGAAAACTTTTGTTAAGAACCTATGTTTATTAAAACCTTGTTAGAACCTGCACGCTTGGCTCCTGTGCTGTGTCTGACAGTGGAGCTGCTAGGAGGCAACTTCCACATAGCACTTTTGGACCAAAAATACAAAAAACAAATCTGTCTGGAGCCGCAAAAAATTAAAAGCCGTATAGAAGTCTTATAATGAAGGCAACACATGACGCAAGTGTCTATATTAGCTATGATAACCTACTATCAAAAAGAGAGATGTCCGATATCGGCTTGCCGATATTATCGGCCGAGAAATGCTTTAAAATGTAATATCCGAAATTATCGGTATTGTTTTTTTTATTATCGGTATCAGTGTTTTTTCATTTTTTTATTTTTTATTTTATTTTTATTAAATCAACATAAAAAACACAAGATACACTTACAATTAGTGCACCAACCCAAAAAACCTCCCTACCCCATTTACACTCATTCACACTCATTCGCACAAAAGGGTTGTTTCTTTCTGTTATTAATATTCTGGTTCCTACATTATATATCAATATATATCAATACAGTCTGCAAGGGATACAGTCCGTAAGCACACATGATTGTGTGTGCTACTGGTCCACTAATAGTACTAACCTCTTAACAGTTCATTTTACTAATTTTCATTAATTACTAGTTTCTATGTAACTGTTTTTATACTGTTTTACTTTCTTTTTTATTCAAGAAAATGTTTTTCATTTATTTATTTTATTTTATTTTATTAATTTTTAATAAAAGGACCTTATCTTCACCATACCTGGTTGTCCAAATTAGGCATAATAATATGTTGAATCCACGACTGTATATATCGGTATTGTTGGTATCGGTTGATATTGGTATCGGTAATTAAAGAGTTGGACAATATCGGAATATCGGATATCGGCAAAAAGCCATTATCGGACATCCCTAATCAAAATGTGTCGCAGGCTGAAGCAAATCTTCGTTGACAGAAAGGTTGACATGTAATATTTATTCTCCACATTTTTACAACATTAGAAACCATTAGTAAATCAGAAGCTATTCAGAAGTTGAGATTTTTCCTGGAAATTACTGGCTTTTAATGACCAAAGGTATACATGTGTGTGTCCAAGTTAAAAAAAAAACAGTAGGCTGTCTTATTTTATTAGATTTGTTACAGTCTTTGGCAAGCTAGGTAATGTTTGCGGTGGTCTGGAACAACACAGCACACAAAAATATCAAAAATGCAGCCGATATTACATACAGATAATGTGTCATGAGACATGCAAAACTAAATTATATACAAAGAGGATAAAAGTAAAGGATATTAAAATGAGCTCAAATATACCTACAAATGAAGCATAATGATGCAATATGTACATACAGCTAGCCTAAATAGCATGCTAGCATTGATTAGCTTGCAGTCATGCACTGACCAAATATGCCTGATTAGCACTCCAACAAGTCAATAACATCAACAAAGCTCACCTTTGTGCATTCACACACAGCATACAACGTTTGGTGGACAAAATGAGACAAAGAAGGGTTGGGGATATTTTACATGTAAACAAACTGTTGCGTCACAGTCCACACTATGGTGAGTTCAAGAACCGCCGAAATTAGTAGGACAAAACAATGTTCACCAAATCCTCTCATCAGTGAAGCATACACACAAACATATTAAACAGTGAGCTTTCTAATAATTGGGAAGGTTTGTGTCATGTTGTCCTCAAACAAACAACACAGTAAAACAAAACAATTATTCTTCCCCCATCTTTTTCCATTTTCAATCCTTTTTTTTAAATTCTCCTGGGAGCCACTAGGGTGGCACCAAAGAGCCGTGGGTTGCTGACCCTCGAGTTAAGAGGTACACAATAGGTAAAGTGCTTAATAGAACCTTAATATATGGTAGGAAGGGGATTCATGTGGCCACCTTTGTCTCAGTTCACCTGACACATAAAACGTGACAAATTTGGGGGCGGGGGCTATGTTTTAAAATAAGTTTTATGGCAATTCCAACTTTGGCCACAGCGTCGAGTGGCACTTTCCATCATTTTCAGCAGACTGCATTGCAAAATGATTAACACCCCCATCCCCCACCCCAGCTATGAATCTCTTCCCTACTGAGTTTAGATACGATTATTTTATTGTTATTTCACACAATACACAACGAAACTTGGTTCAAAATTCCACTTCAATTTCTCGTAGCTTTGGGACATGTTAAAATAAATACCATACATATATAGAGATAAATATGTTAAAAACACAGACATGTTAATAAGTAAGCACTCTTAAACTTCTCAACCATAAACATAAAAACTATAGGCAGTTTAGCAGTGATAGAAAGGTGTGGCCGTCTTTAGAAGTGTAACGACGCAGGAAACCTTGGATGCAACGTGCAGGTGAGACAATGATTTATTTGCATAAATCAAACAATCGTGCAAAGATAAGGAAAATGCTCGTGCGAAAGCTTAGCATACAAACAGGCATGGGAATCGAAATTAGACGTTGTCAAAATGTGCGTAGTGCAAACAAGGAAGCCAGACTGATTGTGGCGAAAAACAGCAAAATGGCTAATAATGCCTGAAATAATTTTAATAGACACATATGGCTTTGTAAGGTTTTCAAACACAAAAATGTGTATTTTACTCTATATGACAATAATATTTTTAGAATCCTGAGATAATCAGAGGCAGGTGAAACTAAGCAGCACCCATGGCAACCAGAACACAAACCCAGGGGTGCTGAAAACAGAACTGAGGTAGTCAAACTAACAGAACAAAACATGATCCGGGCAACGGATCATAACAAGAAGCATTGAAATATTTTGAATCATTACACATAGTGAGCTAAAAATTATTATCAAATGTACAGAAGTAGCAGCAGATGTACACAATAATGTCGATTTGTGTATATGATGCATAAAAAATGTAACCCTAACCTTAACCCCCTAACAGTAAGGAAAAAAAGAGCAAAAAAATCTGTATGTAATAAGTAAAAGCTGAAATGTTCTAAGAAACAATTAATAATAATTACCGTATTTTTTGGACCATAGGGCGCACCGGATTAAAAGGCGCACTGCCGATGAGCGGGTCTATTCAGGTCTTTTTTTATACGAAAGGCGCACCGGATTATAAGGCGCATTAAAGGGGTCTTATTATTATGATTTTTTTCTAAATTGAAAACACTTCCTTGTGGTCTACATCAGTGATTTTCAACCACTGTGCAGCGGCACACTAGTGTGCCGTGAGATATTGATTGGTGTGCCGTGGGAAATTATGCAACTTCACCTAATTGGTCCAAAAAATATATTTTTTGCAAATCAATAGTCATAATAATGTGCTAGTATCTAGGGCCTGTGCTGTGTAGAGCTTGGCAGGGTAATCATGTACTACTCCATATCAGTAGGTGGCAGCAGGTAGTTCATTGCTTTGTAGAAGTCGGAACGCGTCGAGGATGGTTTGTCGTGATCCCAATATGCAGAGAACAGCGTGCAGGTAAAAAGGTATGTAACGCTTAAACCAAAAATTAACAAAAGGCAAGTGCCGCTAGGAAAATGCACTGAAACATAGGGATGGCTATGTAAAACAAAAGTAAAACTGAACTGGCTACAAAGTCAACAAAAACAGAATGCTGGACGACAGCAAAAACCTACAGCGTGTGGAGCAAAGACGGCGTCCACAAAGCACATCCCGTACATGACATGACAATCAAGAATGTCCCCACAAAGAAGGATAGCGTACGCACAACTTAAATAGTCTTGATTGCGAAAACAAAGCAGGTGCGGGCAATACCGCTCAAAGGAAGGCGTGAAGCTGCTACAGGAGAACATCAACAAAACAGGAAGGGTCACCAAAATAACAGTGCAAGACAGGAACTAAAGCACGACACACAGGAAACAACAACAAACTCAAAATAAGGCACGACAACCTGGTGGAGTTTATTGTTTTACCTTTTCTGCTAGTGGTGTGCCTTCGTATTTTTTTTTATGAAAAAAATGTGCCTTGGCTCAAAAAAGGTTGAAAAACACTGGTTTACATAACATGTAATGGTGGTTCTTTGGTCAAAATGTTGCTTAGATTATATTTTACAGATCATCTTCAAGCCGCTTTCTGACAGTCGCTTCAGGATGCGCCGTTTTGTGGGCAGTCTTATTTACGTGGCTCACTTTGAGCAGCGTGCAAGGACGGGAGTGGAAGAAGTGTCAAAAGATGGCGCTAACTGTTTTAATGACATTCAGACTTTACTTAAATCAATAACGGAGCAGCATCTTTTCATCCGTGACTCACTAGTGGAACATCAACGCCGGAAATATGTCCCGTGAAAAACCATCCGACCGGAACTCTCTAATACCTAAAGTTCCTTGGGTGAATAATGTAAACTCACTACACCGGTATGTTTTAGCACTTTCATGGCGAGTTTACTGAGAGATATAAGTAAGAACTTTACACTACTTTATATTTGAAATGGCAACAGCGGAAGATGAATGTCCCATAACAAGATAGAGAAAAAGAAGAAGCTTATGACCACGGACTACAATTGCGGACACGCACATTTTCAGGACGTATGCAGATCCCAAATACACATCAGCAGGTACCAGAAGGTAGGAAAAGTTGGTTTTGCATATGTGACAGACTCTGGCTGTCGTCCGGGTTCGTAGGACCATCAAGGAATAACATTGTCGTAAGCAGGTTTGACTTCTTTATTACTTCAATAAGAAAGTCTCTTGCTGGATTACTTTTCAGATCCGCCTCCTCCTGCTTGCTCTGTCGTTCGCTCCTCAGCGTCACAGTGTCGTCGTCTGTCTCGCGCTGTCTTTTGCTCTCGCTCACCATACGCTTCTCTCTGGATCCTTCTCCTCACTCCGTCTCTCTTTCCGACGTTTACGTCTCCCGCCCTTTTATACGATGCGAGAGGATGACCACCTTGTCCGCAGCTGCGCGATCCACGCACCTTGTCCTGATTGCGGCTTCGCTCCCGGCGCGCCCCGCCTCTCTGCTCGCTCGTCGTCCACGCCTCCTCGCCGCCATCTTGGAGCGGGCTGCGGTGTGCCCTGCTTCACAGCTGGATCGCCGGCCGCGCCTCCTCGCCGCCATCTCAGAGTCGGCCCCGGCGGGACACGCCTCGCTGTCGGTCCGCCGGCCCCGCCTCCCCACAGCATAATATTGCGAAAAAATACGCCAGATAATATGTCTGCTAATAGGTGCCATTTTGCGGTCCTTATACACACACTATAATAATACTTGTATGTTTAATGTGCCTACAATCCATCAGGCGGTGCGGCTTCATAGCTCACCGAAGTCGTACTAAAAACATTTTGACAGTTTTTTGAGCGCCGTGTTCTATGTTCTATATTCTCAATGGAGCATTTCAAGTTTTGGTGTTTTTTACTGGCGTCATATTGCAGTCGACACATATCTTTTAAGTTTGACTGCCATCTACTGGTCACACTTATCATTTCACCATGTACCAAATAAAATTGCTCCGAAGTCAGGAGGCACAACCAGAATTATACGTCAAGTCAAGTCAAGTCAACTTTATTTATATAGTACGTTTACGACAACTTTTAAATTGAACCAAAGTGCTTTACAGGTTTAAAAAAGCATAGAGCAAAAAACAAAAACAAAACAAAACAAAAAACAAAACAAAAAAAACAAAGAACGTAAACAATGAATGAGCTGAACAAGATAGTGCAAAAACAATACGGTAAAAGGGTTCGATTAAAAAGTAAAAATTTGCTAAATAATAAAAGTGTGACAAATTGAAAAATAAAACAAAAGCGAAGGGGGTGGGGGGGGGACTAGAAATGGTGGCCAAGTGGGCGGACTCAGCTCAGGTCAAAGGCCAGCGAGAAGAGATAGGTCTTAAAGGGGAACATTATCACCAGACCTATGTAAGCGTCAATATATACCTTGATGTTGCAGAAAAAAGACCATATTTTTTTTTAACCGATTTCCGAACTCTAAATGGGTGAATTTTGGCGAATTAAACGCCTTTCTATTATTCGCTCTCGGAGCGATGACGTCACAACGTGACGTCACATCGGGAAGCAATCCGCCATTTTCTCAAACACCGAGTCAAATCAGCTGTGTTATTTTCCGTTTTTTCGACTGTTTTCCGTACCTTGGAGACATCATGCCTCGTCGGTGTGTTGTCGGAGGGTGTAACAACACGAACAGGGACAGATTCAAGTTGCACCAGTGGCCCAAAGATGCGAAAGTGGCAAGAAATTGGACGTTTGTTCTGCACACTTTACCGACGAAAGCTATGCTACGACAGAGATGGCAAGAATGTGTGGATATCCTGCGACACTCAAAGCAGATGCATTTCCAACGATAAAGTCAAAGAAATCTGCCGCCAGACCCCCATTGAATCTGCCGGAGTGTGTGAGCAATTCAGGGACAAATGACCTCGGTAGCACGGCAAGCAATGGCGGCAGTTTGTTCCCGCAGACGAGCGAGCTAAACCCCCTGGATGTCTTGGCTCACACCGTCCCTTATGCCACCGAAGATGATCAAGAGAAGAATATCGACCCTAGCTTCCCTGGTCTGCTGACATCAACTCCAAAACTGGACAGATCAGCTTTTAGGAAAAGAGAGCGGATGAGGGTATGTCTACAGAATATATTAATTGATGAAAATTGGGCTGTCTGCACTCTCAAAGTGCATGTTGTTGCCAAATGTATTTCATATGCTGTAAACCTAGTTCATAGTTGTTAGTTTCCTTTAATGCCAAACAAACACATACCAATCGTTGGTTAGAAGGCGATCGCCAAATTTGTCCTCGCTTTCTCCCGTGTCGCTGGCTGTCGTGTCGTTTTCGTCGGTTTCGCTTGCATACGGTTCAAACCAATATGGCTCAATAGCTTCAGTTTCTTCTTCAATTACGTTTTCGCTACCTGCCTCCACACTACAACCATCCGTTCCAATACATTCGTAATCTGTTGAATCGCTTAAACCGCTGAAATCCGAGTCTGAATCCGAGCTAATGTCGCTATAGCTTGCTGTTCTATGCGCCATGTTTGTTTGTGTTGGCATCACAAAAATGGACGGGTGTATATAACGATGGTTAAAATCAGGCACTTTGAAGCTTTTTTTAGGGATATTGCGTGATGGGTAAAATTTTGAAAAAAACTTCTAAAAATAAAATAAGCCACTGGGAACTGATTTTTAATGGTTTTAACCCTTCTGAAATTGTGATAATGTTCCCCTTTAAGAAGGGTTTTGAAGACCTCCAGGCTCTAGGCTGACATAATGTGGAGGGGAAGGCTGTTCCAGAGCTTAAGGGCGGCAACGGAAAAGGTTCTGTCCCCTCTGGTCTTTAGCCTGGATCTGGGGACCGCCAACAGCATTTGGTCAGCTGACCTTAAGGCTCTAGACGAGGTATGATGATGTAGGAGCTCAGTCAGGTATTGTGGGGCCAGACCATTTAGGGATTTAAAAACAATTAAAAGTAATTTTAAATCAATGCGGTGACAGACAGGGAGCCAGTGGAGTGAGGCCAGGACTGGGGTGATGTGCTCGCGATTTTTTGGTGCTGGTGAGGAGACGAGCAGCCGCGTTTTGCACAAGCTGTAAACGGCGGAGTGATGCCTGATCAATGCCAGCGTACAGTGAGTTATTGTTGTCTAGCCGGTGTGTGATAAAGGCGAGGATAGCAGTCTCCAGGTCGCTCTGGGAGAGATAGGCCTTGGTCTTTGCTAGGGTTCTGAGGTGGTAAAAGCTGGTACTAACCACTGAGCTGACCTGTTTGGTGAATTTGAAGGCACTCTCGAAGATCACTCCGAGATTTCTCACGGAGGACCGGTTGTTTTCACCCATAGGACCGAGAGCACTGACAAACGAGACTGGAAATGTTTCTCCAAAGATGATGATCTCGGTCTTGCTCTCATTAAGGTTGAGGAAGTTAGCACTCATCCATGCTTTAATGTCAGTCAGACAGTCAAGCAGGGGCTGAATTCCGACCTGTCCTGTGGTCTTAAGAGGTAAGTAGATCTGAACAAAATCGGCATAACAATGGAATGAGACATTGTGCTTGACCAGGATTTCACCTAAAGTATATACAGTAGGAAGAGTATGGGACCTAGGATTGACCCTTGAGGAACACCCCAGGTAAGGGGGGCCACCGAGGAGAGAAAGTCTCCTAGCTGCACAGAGAAACTCCGGTCAGTTAGGTAGGACTGGAACCAGCTTAGGGCTACACCTGAGATGCCTACGTACTGCTTCAGTCGTGACAGTAGGATCCTGTGATCCACCATGTCGAAGGCAGCTGTGAGGTCCAGGAGCATCAGGATCACAGGACTACCAGAGTCAGCAGCCAGAATCAGAACGTTTTGCACTCTCAGGAGTGTCGTTTCAGTGCTGTGAGATGTTTTGAAACCAGATTGGAATTTCTCGTGGATGTTATTTATAGCTAAAAATGATTGTAACTGGACATACACTACTCTCTCAAGGATTATATACTGTATATTAGGCGCACCAGGTAATAAGGCGCACTGTCGATTTTTGAGAAAATGAAAAGGATTTTAAGTGCGCCTTATAGTTCGAAAAATACGGTACTTAGTCACCTATAACAAATATTTGACACAATATCTGTTTTAGCATTTTTTATATTAAAAACAATATCAATATGTCCCTCTGCATACTTTGACTTTTGGTGGAAAAAGTTTGATTATCCCTAAACTAAATTATGAAAAAATATTGATATTTTGATTGGGGTATCGACATTTAAGAATACACATCTGGGATCGGCGGTATCCACATTTCAGTATCGTTCCACACATCACTATGTAGGACCAGCAACATACTATTGAATGTACAATACGGACCCCCAGTATTTGAGCCTATTAACGAAAGTCGAAAAGTTCACTCTATTAGGTCCAAAACTTTAATTCACTTCTCTTATTACAAGGGCACAGCAAATACCTGCGTGTACATTAATATTCAACATCTGACCTCACTGATGTGTGTGTGTGTGTGTGTGTGTGTGTGTTTCTGGGCCACTGCTTTAGCTTTGTAAATGACTAATTGAGTAGTTCGTCAGCGGGTCAGCACTGAGAAGACGGAGGGTGATTTATGGCGTCTGCAGGAGGAATGGGGGAAGAAATTAGTGAGGAAGGGGTCGAGGGGCAACATAACACCTTATTCAAAATGGTAAGTTTTGGCAGCCAGCACCTCCGCGCCCCTTTCCATTTCAAACTAGTGAAAAGAAAATTGTTCAAAGTGCTGTAAGGAATCTGTCAGAATTTTTTTTTATTTTTTTGAGACTTCCTGTATGTGCATCTAAATGACTCTTGGAAAAACATACATAACATACACTATATTGCCAAAAGTATTTGACCACCCATCCAAATGATGAGAATCAGGTGTCCTAATCACTTGGCCCGGCCACAGGTGTATAAAATCAAGCACTTAGGCATGGAGACTGTTTCTACAAACATTTGTGAAAGAATGGGCCGCTCTCAGTGATTTCCAGCGTGGAACTGTCATAGGATGCCACCTGTGCAACAAATCCAGTCGTGAAATGTCCTCGCTCCTAAATATTCCAAAGTCAACTGTCGGCTTTATTATAAGAAAATGGAAGATTTTGGGAACAACAGCAACTCAGCCACAAAATGGTAGGCCACGTAAACTGACAGAGAGGGGTCAGCGGATGCTGAAGCGCATAGTGCAAAGACTTTCTGCACAGTCAGTTGCTACAGAGCTCCAAACTTCATGTGACCTTCCAATTAGCCCACGTACAGTACGCAGAGAGCTTCATGGAATGGGTTTCCATTACCGAGCAGCTGCATCTAAACCATACATCACCAAGTCCAATGCAAAGCGTGAGATGCAGTGGTGTAAAGCACGTCGCCACTGGACTCTAAAGCAGTGGAGACACCTTCTCTGGAGTGATGTATCACGCTTTTCCATCTGGCAATCTGATGGACGAGTCTGGGTTTGGAGGTTGCCGAGTGTGAAATTTGGTGGAGGAGGAATTATGGTGTGGGGTTGTTTTTCAGTTTTTCAGGAGTTAGGCTTGGACCCTTAGTTCCAGTGAAAGGAACTTTGAATGCTCCAGGATACCAAAACATTTTGGACAAATCCATGCTCCCAACCTTGTAAGAACAGTTCCTCTTCCAACATGACTGTGCACCAGCGCACAAAGCAAGGTCCATAAAGACATGGATGACAGAGTTCGGTGTGGATGAACTTGACTGGCCTGCACAGAGTCCTGACCTGAACCCGATAGAACACCTTTGGGATTAATTAGAACAGAGACTGAGAGCCAGGCCTTCTCGACCAACATCAGTGTGTGACCTCACCAATGCGCTTTTGGAAGAATGGTCGAAAATCCCTATAAACACACTCCGCAACCTTGTGGACAGCCTTCCCAGAAGAGTTGAAGCTGTAATAGCTGCAAAAGGTGGAACGGCATCATATTGAACCCTATGGTTTAGGAATGGGATGGCACTTCAAATTCTAATGTGAGTCAAGGCAGGTGGCCAAATACTTTTGGCAATATAGTGTATATTGTATACTTTAGCCTTATAACATTTCCTTTGATAATCATTAGTATCGTGATACAGGGTAACCAAAATGGTGTGATGCATGCAATAATTATTCAAATACAGGCAAAGAAATATATATACAAAATCTGGGGAATGGGTCAAATATTTGTTATTTGTTTAAGGGCTATTCCACCTAATCGGTGCCATTTTGGCCCCATTCTTGGGTGAATCATACGTGAGAGGAAGACGGGGGGGTAATCATCTTGCAATGCAGCATGCTAACAAAAGATGCAAAGCGCTGCACTACATAGCAACTGAAACGTTGGTAAAAAGTGGAATTGCCTTAAAGCACATTTTAAGATATTCAACACTTTACTGTCATCTGGCGGCTAATGTGGATAGTGCACCACCTAATCTGTCACGTTTCATGTATCAGGTAAAGGGTGACAAATGGGGCCACATGAGTCCCCTTGTTATGGTATATCCTCGGTAAATAAGATATATCATAATATATACTATTTGTTCTCGCTGTGGCGCATTGCGATTTTTGGCGTGACCCCGGAATGCAAAGACAGCAGGCAACGTTAGGGATGTGTAATGAGTACCGGTACTTATTAGTGCTGGTTCCTAATTGGGTCGATCCTGGATGGATCGTTAAGATTCTGAACGAATGATAGAACAAATCTGTTTTTGGTTTTTTTTGCCTTTAATTCAGTGGTCCCCAAACTACGGCCCGCCAGCATCCAAAATCCGGCCCGCAGTAAATCCTAAATTATTATTTTTTTAAATCTGTCCTTTTTAATCAATATTCTACCGCTTGTTACTCTGTGTCTCCTAGCCACTCAGGCAATTCATATTGTCTAAAAATGCGTTTTCCTATTGAAAACGTGACATAATCGCGCTTGCGCCGCATACTATATATATATATATATATATATATATATATATATATATATATATATATATATATACAGGCGTGGTCAAAAGTGTACATACACTTGTGAAGGATATAATATCATGGCTGTCTTGAGTTTCCAATAATTTCTACAACTCTTATTTTCTCCTTTTCTACCTTTTCTCCTCCAAACATATTGCGGGATACTGTTGCCACATTTTTGTAATGATGCAATATGTACATACAGCTAGCCTAACTAGCATGTTAGCATCGGTTAGCTTGCAGTCATGCACTGACCAAATATGCCTGATTGGCACTCCAACAAGTCAATAACATCAACAAAGCTCACCTTTGTGCATATCACGCACAGCATAAAAAGTTTGGTGGATAAAATGAGTCGAAGAAGGCGTGGCATAAAACACGCCTTTCTGTGGCACTGTCGGAGAAAGTTTTGCATGCAAACAAAACAACGGTGACTTCAAGGACCGCCGAAAATAGTAGGACAAAACTGCGCTCGTCAAATACTCTCATCAGTGAAGCATATTTAATATACACAGTAGGATTTCTAACAATTTGGAAGGTTTGTGTCATGTTTGTCCTCCTACAGAAAACATATTAAAATAAAAAATAAAAATTTTCCATCATCTTTTTGCATTTTATAAATGTTTGAAAAAGCTCCAGGGAGCCACTAGGGCGGCACTAAAGAGCCTTGGGTTGCCGACCCCTGACTTAGGCCTACCACGCTTAATGTTGGTCATCATGGTGGTACCCTGCAAAAAGTCAGTGTTCAAAAACAAGAAAAAAAAATACAAAAATGAGGGGTATTTTACTTGAACTAAGGAAAATTATCTGCCAATAGAACAAGAACATTTGGCTTGTCAAGACTTTCCAAAACAATTAAAATTAGCTAACCTCAATGAACCCAAAAACACCTTAAAATAAGTATATTCTCACTAATAACAAGTGCACTTTTCTTGATAGATAAAAAAAATAAAAATGAGACCTTTTTTCTCAATATGTTGAAAAATATTCTTAAATTAAGTACATGCTAGTGCCATTATCTTGACATAATGATAAGCGCCCGGCATTACACTTACACTAAAAACTAGTTTATTTTTCTTAATGGAAAGGCAACAAGGCAACCGCTTGTTACTCTTGGGTTCTCCTAGCTGCTCAGGCAAATCATATGATCTAAAAATGCATTTTTCCATCGATAACATGACATCATCGTGCCAAGTGCGTGCTCTTTCAGTCAATTAGTGCGCGAGGAATATATATATATATACACATATACACATATATATATATATATATATATATATATGTCTTAATAAGGTTATCCAAAAAATAGTGCTCGATACCGTAGTAGAGCGCAATATATGTATGTGTGGGAAAAAAAATCACAAGACTATTTCATCTCTACAGGCCTGTTTCATGAGGGGGGGTTCCCTCAATCATCAGGAGATTTTAATGGGAGCATTCACATACCATGGATTATATAGGGCACAGAGTGGGTGGGTACAGGCTGGTGTAGGGGCGTGGTGATTGGCTCATGTGTTACCTAGGAGGTGTTTCCGTCTGTGGCGGCATGCTGTTACAATTTCGCTGCGCTTGTTGAGGGATGACAGGTCTGGACGGTAAATAATAAACAGTTTTTCTTTCAAGCATAGGTTGCATCTTTTATTACCACTATTGTATCTTGCATCCAGCACACCTTACAATAGTGGTAATAAAAGATGCAACCTATGCTTGAAAGAAAAACTGTTTATTATTTACCGTCCAGACCTGTCATCCCTCAACAAGCGCAGCGAAATTGTAACAGCATGCCGCCACAGACGGAAACACCTCCTAGGTAACACATGAGCCAATCACCACGCCCCTACACCAGCCTGTACCCACCCACTCTGTGCCCTATATAATCCATGGTATGTGAATGCTCCCATTAAAATCTCCTGATGATTGAGGGAACCCCCCCTCATGAAACAGGCCTGTAGAGATGAAATAGTCTTGTGATTTTTTTTCCCACACATACATATATATATATATATATATATATATATATATATATATATATATATATATATATATATATATATACATATATATATATATATATATATATATATATATATATATATATATATATATATATATATATATACATACATATACATACATATATACATACATACAGCCCGGCCCCCAGACAATTTTTTTTTAATTGTAATTTTGAATAATTTACCTGATGGTAAATGTTTAAATATTAACTGTCAGTTTACTGTACTGTGCCTACTGTACTACTATATGAGTACGTATTTTCTCTTGTTTCATTGAAAATAAAACAGCAAAGTCCATTTGGCTGTCATCTGTTTTAATTATGAGACACAATTGTGTCAAAGTCATTATTTTTTTGTTCATTCCTTGGAATAAGAAATTATTACTTTAAAAAAGTAGTTTTATACTTGTGAGTGTTGATGACACAGCTTTGCAACAGTTGATATTCTAGTTTCAAGCATCTTTTACTCAATATAGGTCATAAAATCTCAGCAACAAGCTGTAATATCTTACTGAGATCATTTAGGACCAAAACACTTAAAACAAGTAAAATACTCGAACATAAAATCTGCTTAGTGAGAAGAATTATCTTATCAGACAGAAAATAAACAAATATCACCCTTATTTGAGATATTTAATCTTACTTAGATTTCAGTTTTTGCAGTATACTCGGAGAGTCAATTTTTTCCGACTTGGTACATGGGCGGAAAAAAGTTTGAGAACCACTGGTTTAAGACCATCCGTGCTGTTTACTGTGTGTTGTTGTCAATTCTTTGCTACCTGCGTGAGAGTTGTGTTTCATGTGGTGGAAAAGGCTGCAGCAGGTTTATGAAAAAATATATTAAGGGGATTTGGTCAGGCGGTGAGACGGAGAATGGTCCACTTGTCCGCACTACAAGTCAGTCGGTCACGCAGCCACAGGTATGTCATTAAACTAAATCTGCATCACTCATGCTCGGAAATGAAGGGGAGGAGACAGAAAAAAGGCCTGTGCTGTGTGTTTTCAGATCTTTGAGAGTGTGGGTGACAACAAATAGGTGGTACATAAGGTGGAATAAGGGCCAAGTGAATGTGTGGTTGAATCAACATTTTAAGATTTTTTTATTTTTTTTCAAAACATTCATGTTTGAGTTTCAAGTTTTAACATCTGCAACAGTAGTTTCACAAAAAAATTTTTTTTAAAATAATTTAGTGGCCAGCCTCCATTTTCTAGATAATAAAAACAGGTCGGGTACAAATACACTAATATGATAAAGGTTCACATGAAGATTTTTACATAAAAAATATATAAACCTGTGGTGAGTAGAATCACCTCTTAGGAATTTTTAGAATATTTAATTGGCACATTAATGGCCTGATCTACAAAGATCCCAGATAAGTGCGACATAGCGTGTGCAAACGATACTGAACAAAAATATGAACGCAACACTTTTGTATTTGCTCCCATTTTGCATGAGTTGAACGCAAAGATCTAAAACTTTTACTAAAAACTAGGGTTGTACGTAGGGATGTCTGATAATGACTTTTTGCCGATATTCCGATATTGTCCAACTCTTTAATTACCTATACCGATATCAACCGATATATACAGTCGTGGAATTAACACATTATTATGCCTAATTTGGACAACCAGGTATGGTGAAGATAAGGTACTTTTACATTTTTTTTATAAAATAAGATAAATAAATTAAAAACATTTTCTTGAATAAAAAAGAAAGAAAAACAATATAAAAACAGTTACATGGAAACTAGTAATTAAAGAAATTTAGTAAAATTAACTGTTAAAGGTTAGTACTATTAGTGGACCAGCAGCCCGCACAATCATGTGTGCTTACGGACTGTATCCCTTGCAGACTGTATTGATATATATTGATATATAATGTAGGAACCAGAATATTAATAACAGAAAGAAACAACCCTTTTGTGTGAATGAGTGTGAATGAGTGTAAATGGGGGAGGGTTTTTTTGGGGGTTGGTGCACTAATTGTAAGTGTATCTTGTGTTTTTTTATGTTGATTTAATAAAAAATAAAAAATAAATAAATAAAAATACCGATTAAAAAAAACCCGATACGGATCATTTCCGATATTACATTTTAACGCATTTATCGGCCGATAATATCGGCCTGCCGATATTATCTCTAGTTGTGCGGTATACCGGTATTAGTATACTTCCGCAATACTAATGAATCATATTCGGTACTATACCGCCTCTGAAAAGTAACACCCCCCACCCCTTCTCACGCCCCCCGTCATCGTCACGTCGTGTCATTGCTGGTTTTACGAGCAGAGGAGCATGTTCGGCAGCGCACAATCACAGAGTACTTAAAAGCAGACAGTGTGTAGACAGACAGAGGGAGAACGGACGCATTTTGGCTTAAAAACTGATGATAAATGTGAAGTTATAACACTGAAACGCCCTCAGGAAGAGGTGCTTTAAGATATGGCTAGCTAGCTAGCCATATGTCGGCAGTGTTTTGGCTACTTCTAAATCACTAATCATGGTCTCCATGGCGACAAATATAGTAAGTTTCTTGCAAGTATCATCCCTGCAGGACGAGGAATAGCTAAACATGCTTCACTACACACCATAGCTCACCGGCGTCACAATGTAAACAAACACCATTGGTGGATCTACACCTGACATCCACTGTAATGATATCAAGTACAGTAGCATATCTAGTCGATACTGCTATGATTAAGTTGATATTTTTTGGCATCACAACATCTTCTTTCCTTTTAAAAAAAATTCATATTATGTTTATAAACTCAGGAAATATGTCCCTGGACACATGAGGACTTTGAATATGACCAATGTATGATCCTGTAACTACTTGCTATCGGATTGATACCCAAATTTGTGGTATCATCCAAAACTAATGTAAAGTATCCAAACAACAGAATAATAAATGATTATTACATTTTAACAGAAGTGTAGACAGAACATGTTAAAAGAAAGTAAGCAGATATTAACAGTAAATGAACAAGTAGATTAATAATTCTTTTTCTACCACTTGTCCTTAATAATATTGACAAAATAATAGAAGGGAAAATGACACAATATGTTACTGTATACATCAGCAGACTAAATTAGGAGCATTTGCTTGCTTACTTACTACTAACAGACAAGTTGTCTTGTTTGTTCACTATTTTATTTAAGGACAAACTTGCAATAAGAAACATATGTTGCATGTACACTAATGCCAATAATGCCAATATTGCCATTTTTTTGTGGTCCTCTTTATTTAGAAAAGTACCGAAAAGTATCAAAATAATTTTGGTACCGGTACTAGTACAAAAACACTGGTATCGGGACAACACTACTATATATACAAAATACCTATCTATTCCTTTCAAATATTTTTCACAAATTGTCTAAATCTGTGCTAGTGAGCATTTCTTATTTGCCAATATAATCAACCCCATGTCACAGGTGTGGTATATCAAGATGCTGATTAAACAGCATGAATATTTTTTGTTTATTTAAAAACATTTATTATTATTATTATTATTATTATTATTATTGGGCAGCATGGTGGTACAGGGGTTAGTGCTGTGGCCTCACAATAAGAAGATCCTAGTCAGGATAGTTGTGACCCCAAGATGCAGGAAACAGGAGAAGGACGTACAGGTAAGAGTCTTTATTGTACTCGACGGAGGAGGAGCAGTCATGCATGCAGCATATGGTCCTTGGCATAATTAATCCTCCAGCCCTGAGGAATAGGCGAGGCAGGCAGAAATAGCAGCCTGATTGGCAATTGCAACCAGGTGTGCCCGGCCGCCAATCAGGGACAGGTGAGGGAAAGGAGCGCTCAGGAAGACACGCAGGAAATGGTTACAAAAAGGACAGGAAACAAGCACCAACCAAGGAAATACAAACAGAAGTGAAGTGACAGATCGTCACAATCGGGTCTGATTCCCGACTTTGAGGGTCTTTCTGTGTGGAGTTTGCATGTTCTCCCCGTCACTGTGTGGGTTCCCTGTGGGCTTCTTTCCACCCGCAAAAACATGCACCTGCGGATAGGTTGATTGGCACCACTAAATTGGCCCTAGTGTGTGAAAGTGAGTGTGAATGTTGTTGGCTCTGTGATGAGGTGGTGACTTGTCCAGGGTGTACTCCGCCTTCTGCTGAGACAGGCTCCAACCACCCCAGCGACCCCGAGAGGGACAGGCGGTAGAAAAAAGGATGGAAGGTTTATTTATAATTGTTTTTTTCCAAAGTTGCAGCTTTGTGCTCTTTGATATTCTCCTGTTCTTTAAAGTTTCCCTATTGTTTCCATGTGTTTTTACCTTTTTGTGTAAACCCCCGCAACTAAGGGTGGCACTTTTGTGATTTCTGCCTGTCGTGACTTGGTCCTGGGGTTTAGTTTTTCTCGAAGGCAACGGAAAGTTGGCTCGGGCGAGACGGGAATGAAGGTACATTTTTATTTAAACACTATAAATACAAAACAAGGAAGTAAACAAAAGGCGCGCACAATGGCGGAGAACAAACTATGAAACCAAACACTTGCACAAAGGCAAAAACTACAAACAACAAAAAACACTAACTGTGGCAATAATAAACAAAACTTACTTGGCATGGACAAAAAGGAGCAGCGTGAACGATGGACATGAAAAAAGAGTCAGAAATGTGCAGAGCATAAATGTGGGGATGTCACCAGAAAGACAAACTGAAAAACAATTAACTTAAATACTACAGACATGATTAACGAAAACAGGTGCGTGACTCAAAACGTGAAACAGGTGCGTGACGTGACAGGTGAAAACTAATGGGTTGCTATGGTGACAAACAAGAGTGCACAATGAGTCCAAACGTGGAACAGGTGAAACTAATGGGTAATCATGGAAACAAGACAAGGGAGTGAAAAGCCAGAAACTAAAAAGTCCAATAACTAAACAAAACATGACTAAGACAAAACATGATTACACAGATATGACACTGCCCTACATCTGGTACTTTTTTGTGGACTTTTTCAATCAAACCCTTTTAGCCATGGCTCAGTTGTTTACACCGGGGGCGTCAAACGTACGGCCCGAGGGCTGGATTAGGCCCGCGAACAGGTTTTAAGAGTTGGACAATATCGGAATATCGGATATCGGCAAAAAAGCCATTATCGGACATCTACTAAAAACATTTTTTGGTAATGTCCGGTGGGCCAGATTGAAAAGCTTAATAGGCCGCATGCCGCTCCCGGGCCTTAAGTTGCACAGGTCTGGTCTGGACGGATTCTTACTCATTTGTGCGCACCGGATATTGTCTGAGAGCGGTAAGAAGAAAGTACAATAACAATTAGTGTGGTCCTAATCACATCACTGTTAAAGAAAAACTACGGAGCAGGGACATTGAGCTTCTGGTGGTCAGCGTTAAACCTTATTACATCTACAGAGAGTGTTCGCATGTAATTGTGATAACTGCTTACTGACCTTGCTGCTGCATGTGAGTGCGTACAGAAATACGGTGTCACAGCTGCAATCAAAGCACCCACGAGCCCGTCTCCTTATCTCTGGCGACTTTAATCATGCCACTCTTTCTGCCACCCTGCCCACTCAGTATGTGAAGTGGCGCACAAGGGACAGTGAAAACCTTGGATCGCTGTATGCCCGTGACAAGGACACATACACAGCCACCCCACTGCCCCCTCTTGGACGCTCTGATTACAACCTTGTTCATCTTCTGCCACATCACATCCCTTCTTGACTGGTGGGCACGTAATCACCTGCACTTGAACACCAGTAAAACAAAAGAGCTCGGGGTTATACTTCCGGCGGTCCGCTCCACCACCCACTCAGCTTCCCCTGAGACGGTTTCCCACAGTTTATGCAGAAATGATTTGATTATGCAAACCAATTGTTGCAGCAGCTGTCCGGGTGGCAGATATAGAAATAGTGGACTTATTTAAATACCGCAGGTTCTATGACGTTGTTTGCTGGGGTGGGGGAATCACGGTCAGAGACAGGAACAGACCTAATAAACTGATTAAGAGAGCTGACTCAGTCCTAGTGAATTAATAGTGAATTATATTTATGTAGCGCTTTTCTCTTGTGACTCAAAGCGTTTTACATAGTGAAACCGAATGATGAGACAAACACATTTCGGGAGAACATCCGCACAGTAACACAACATAAACACAACAGAACAAATACCCAGAACCCCTTGCAGCACTAACTCTTCCGGGACGCTACAATATACACCCCCCCCGCTATCCCCTTCCCCCCACCCCAACCCCGCCCCCCCCCAACCCCGCCCACCTCAACCTCCTCATGCTCTCTCAGGGAGAGCATGTCCCAAATTCCAAGCTGCTGTTTTGAGGCATGTTAAAAAAATAAAAATACACTTTGTGACTTCAATAATAAATATGGCATTTGTTTCCATAACTTGAGTTGATTTATTTTGGAAAACCTTGTTACATTGTTTAATGCATCCAGCGGGGCATCACAACAAAATTAGGCATAATAATGTGTTAATTCCACGACGGTATATATTCGGTATCGGTTGATATCGGAATCGGTAATTAAGAGTTGGACAATATCGGAATATCGGATATCGGCAAAAAAGCCATTAAACTGATTAAGAGAGCTGACTCTGTCCTAGTGAATTAATAGTGAATTATATTTATGTAGCGCTTTTCTCTAGTGACTCAAAGCGCTTTACATAGTGAAACCGAATGATGTAAGTTACATTTAAACCAGTGTGGGTTGCACTGGGAACAGGTGGGTATAGTATCTTTGCTCAAGGACACAACGGCAGTGACTAGGTTGGCGGAAGCGTTGATCTAACCTGGAATCCTCGAGTTGCTGGCGCGACCACTCTACCAACCCAGTCACACTGGCATACAATATTGATATATTTTAGTGCACAATATGTAGTAATTATTAAAAAAAAATGTTTTTTTTATAACACTTTAGTTCTGTTAATGTACATAAAAACCTGCACTGCAACAAAGTAATTTCCCCATTGAGGGATAAATAAAAGTCTATCATGTCCAATTGCACAGGTCAGGCTGTCCACGATAAAAGCCCACTCGGAAATGTGCAGTTTTATCACACAGCACACTGACACAGATGTCGCAGGTTTTGAGGGAGCGTGCAGTTGGCGTGCTGACTACAGGAAAGTCCACCAGAGCTGTTGCTCTTGAACATAAATAAGTCGTCTCCCTAAGTCGTAACCCCACCAGCCCAGGACCTCCACATCCAGCATATGCACCTCCACGATTGTTTGGGACTAACCACCCGGACAGCTGCTGCAACAATTGGTTTGCATACATCCATCTTCTTCCGCTTATCTGAGGTCAGGTCGCAGGGGCAGCAGCCTAAGCAGGGAAGCCCAGACTTCCCTCTCCCCAGCCACTTCGTCCAGCTCCTTCCGGGAGATCCCGAGGCGTTCCCAGGCCAGCCGGGAGACATAGTCTTTCCAACATGTCCTGGGTCTTCCCTGTGGCCTCCTACCGGTCGGACGTGCCCGAAACACCTCCCTAGGGAGGCGTTCGGGTGGCATCCTGACCAGATGCCCGAATCACCTCATCTGGCTTCTCTCCATGTGGAGGAGCAGCGGCTTTACTTTGAGCTCCTCCCGGATGACAGAGTTTCTCACCCTATTTCTAAGAGAGATCCCCGCCAGCCGGAGGAGGAAACTAGTTTTTGCCGCTTGTACCCGTGATCTTGTCCTTTTGGTCATAACCCAAAGCTCATGACCATAGGTGAGGATGGGAACGTAGATCGACCGGTAAATTGAGAGCTTTGCCTTCCGGCTCAGCTGCTCCTTCACCACAACGGATCGATACAGCGTCCGCCTTACTGAAGACGCCGCACCGAACCAACAATTGGTTTGCATAACCAAATAATTTCTGCACAAACTGTGGGAAACTCATGCTCGTCGTCCTCATGGGGGTCTCGACCTGACTGCAGTCCGTTGAGTGGGCAAATGCTCGCATTCGATGACCTCTGGCACGTTAGAGAGGTGTTCTATTCACGGATGCATCCCGGTTTCCACTGTTCAGGGCAGATGGCAGACTGTGTGTGGGACCTCGTGTGGGAGAGCGGTTTGCTGATGTCAAGGTTGTGAATCGAGTGGCCATGGTAGGGGTGGGGTCTTGGTATGGGCAGGCGTATGTTATGGATAGCGAACGCAAGTGCATTTTATTGATGGCATTTTGATACCGTGACGAGATCCTGAGGCCCATTGTTGTGCCATTCACCCGAGAACATCACCTCAAGTTGCAGCATGACAATCCACCGCCCCATGTTGCAAGGATCTGTACACAATTCCTGGAAGTTGAAAACATCCCATAGCCAGCATTGAGCATGTTTGCGATGCTGTGGCTCGGCGTATACGACAGCGTGTTCCAGTTTCTACCAACATCCAGCAACTTGGCACAGCCATTGAAGAGGAGAGGACCAACATTCCACAGGCCACAATCAACAACCTGATCAACTCTATGCAAAGCTGATGTGTAGCACTGTGTGAGACAAATAGTGGTCACACCAGATACTGACTACTTTTCTGACCCCCTCAGACCCCCAATAGAGCAAAACTGCACATTTCAGTGTGGCCTTTTATTAGGGCACACCTGTGCAACAATCATGCTGTTTAATCAACATCTTGATAGGCCTCACCTGTGAGATGGGATGGATTATCTTCACAAATAAATGCTCACTAACACAGTTTATACAGATTTGTAAACAATACTTTAGAGTAGAGATGTCTGATAATGGCTTTTTTGCCGGTATCCGATATTCCGATATTGTCCAACTCTTAATTACCGATTCCGATTCCAGTGTTATTATGTATTTTACTATGTACTGCTTTTATATTTCCTGTATTATATATTATTACTTTGAACTGTTTTATATTTTAGTTTTTTTATCCTGTAAAGCGTCTTTGAGTACACTGAAAAGCGCTATACCAAATAAAATGTATTATTATTATTATTTTTATTAGAGATGTCCGATAATGGCTTTTTTTGCCAATATCCGATATTCCGATATTGTCCAACTCTTGATTACCGATTCCGATATCAACCGATACCGATATATACAGTCGTGGAATTAACACATTATTATGCCTAATTTTGTTGTGATGCCCCGCTGGATGCATTAAACAATGTAACAAGGTTTTCCAAAATAAATCAACTCAAGTTGTGGAAAAAAATGCCAACATGGCACTGCCATATTTGTTATTGAAGTCACAAAGTGCATTATTTTTTTTAACATGCCTCAAAACAGCAGCTTGGAATTTGGGACATGCCCTCCCTGAGAGAGCATGAGGAGGTTGAGGTGGGCGGGGTTGGGAGGGGCAGGGCTGAGGTGGGGGGGGGGGGGGGGGAGTAGCGGGGGGTGTATATTGTAGCGTCCCGGAAGAGTTAGTGCAGCAAGGGGTTCTGGGTATTTGTTCTGTTGCGTTTTTGTTGTGTTACTGTGCGGATGTTCTCCTGAAATGTGTTTGTCATTCTTGTTTGGTGTGGGTTCACAGTGTGGCGCATATTTGTAACAGTGTTAAAGTTGTTTACACGGCCACCCTCAGTGTGACCTGCATGGCTGTTGACCAAGTATGGGTGGCATTCACTTGTGTGTGTGAAAAGCCGTAGATATCATGTGATTGGGCCGGCACGCAAAGGCAGTGCCTTTAAGGTTTATTGGAGCTCTGTACTTCTCCCTACGTCCTTGTACCACTCCGTACAGCGGCGTTTTAAAAAGTCATAAATTTAACTTTTCGAAACCGAAACCGACAATTTCCGATATTACATTTTAAAGCATTTATCGGCCGATAATATCGGACTGCCGATATTATCGGACATCTCTACTTTAGAGGAATAAGTATTTTGTGTATATAGTAAAAGTTGTAGATCTTTGAGTTGAACTTATGAAAAATGGGAGCAAAAACAAAAGCGTTGCGTTTATATTTTTGTTCAGTATATACAATTCCCTGTACTATTAGTAGGCATGTTGCAGGTGATCTACTAAAACTGCATTCACAATTAATAACAAATGTAAGAGTGGTGCAGATTGCCTTATTTACAAGAGATTTTTGCGTGTACTACGCCAGCTGTCACCCTATAGACAATCATTTCCCTTTACATTCATGTTATCATACTCCAAACTTTTATGTTGTGAAACACAACTATAATCTATATACATACAAAAACACACACACATACATATATATATGTATATAGTCAAGGTTTCTGTGGTTTATCCGTTATACAGAGCTCAATACCGGGGTAGAGCGGTGTAAGAGTCACGTACTTGTGGTCTCACTGATACATACCCTAGAGGCCAGTTGCGCAGAGTTGACAAAGGTTTTAATGTTTTCACAAGCTCTTCAATAGATACGTTTGCTCCAGACGTTGCAGTCTCTCTAATCCTCCTCCTCCTCCTGCACCCAGCCGCTCACTGTTAAAGACAACAGATGATTAGATTAACACATACCACCTGTGAAATCTAATCACCTGCCAGCTGTGTCTCGCCGTCAGCACATGCCCCGGCCCTGCCCAATGGTGCTCGTCCTCGGCACCATGGACAGCGGCGGTGACCTTTGCTCCTGCAAGCGCGCTGGCCACATCTCCCCCGACAAGCGGAACATACGTTAGGTCAGGAAAAAACACAAGGGCTATTTCATCCCTACAAGATTGTTTCGCAGGTTTCCCTGCTCTTCAAAATCCCCTGAAGAGCGGGGAAACCTGCAAAACAGGCTTGCCTAACGTACATATGTATAGACATATATGTATAATGGGCAGCGTGGTTATAGCTCAGCCACACGATAAGAATATCCTGGGTTTGATTCCCGGGCTTGGGGTCTTTCTGTGTGGAGTTTGCATGTTCTCCCTGTGACTGGGTGGGTTCCCTCCGGGTACACCTGCTTCCTCCCGCCTCCGAAGACATGCACCTGGGGATAGGCTGATCGGCAACACTAAATTGGCCCTATTGTGTGAATGTGAGTGTGAATGTCGTCTATCTGTGTTGGCCCTGTGATGAGGTGGTGACTTGTTCAGGGTGTACGTTAGCTGCTCGCTGGCTAACCATGTTTTAAAGTACCTCTTGTAGAGCGCCGTTTCAGTGGTATACTGTAGCGTCACTGTGGAAGTCTTCTTTGGACCACCAATTAGACTTAGACTTAGACTTCCTTTTTATTGTCATTCAAATTTGAACTTTACAGTACAGATAAGAACGAAATGTCATTACATTAGCTCATGGTAGAGGTCGGGTGCGATGTGAGCTGGGCGGAAGCCGAAGGCAGGGCAATTGGCGGTCCGATCCTCGGCTACAGAAGCTAGCTCTTGGGACGTGGAACGTCACCTCGCTGGGGGGGAAAGGAGCCTGAGCTAGTGCGCGAGGTGGAGAAGTTCCGGCTAGATATAGTCGGACTCACTTCGACGCACAGCAAGGGCTCTGGAACCAGTTCTCTCGAGAGGGGCTGGACTCTCTTCCACTCTGGCGTTGCCGGCAGTGAGAGGCGACGGGCTGGGGTGGCAATTCTTGTTTCCCCCCGGCTCAGAGCCTGTACGTTGGAGTTCAACCCGGTGGACGAGAGGGTAGCTTCCCTCCGCCTTCGGGTGGGGGTACGGGTCCTGACTGTGGTTTGCGCTTACGCGCCAAACCGCAGCTCAGAGTACCCACCCTTTTTGGATTCACTCGAGGGAGTACTTGAGAGTGCTCCCCCGGGTGATTCCCTCGTTCTACTAAGGGACTTCAATGCTCATGTTGGCAGCGACAGTGAAACCTGGAGAGGCGTGATTGGGAAGAATGGCTGCCCTGATCTGAACCCGAGCGGTGTTTTGTTATTGGACTTTTGTGCCCGTCACAGATTGTCCATAACGAACACCATGTTCAAACATAAGGGTGTCCATATGTGCACTTGCCACCAGGACACCCAAGGCCGCAGTTCCATGATCGACTTTGTAGTTGTGTCATCGGATTTGCGGCCTCATGTTTTGGACACTCGGGTGAAGAGAGGGGCGGAGCTTTCTACCGATCACCACCTGGTGGTGAGTTGGCTGCGATGGTGGGGGAGGATGCCGGACAGACCTGGCAGGCCCAAACGCATTGTGAGGGTTTGCTGGGAACGTCTAGCAGAGTCTCCTGTCAGAGAGAGTTTCAATTCCCACCTCCGGAAGAACTTTGAACATGTCACGAGGGAGGTGCTGGACATTGAGTCCGAATGGACCATGTTCCGCGCCTCTATTGTCGAGGCGGCTGATTGGAGCTGTGGCCGCAAGGTAGTTGGTGCTTGTCGTGGCGGTAATCCTAGAACCCGTTGGTGGACACCGGCGGTGAGGGATGCCGTCAAGCTGAAGAAGGAGTCCTATCGGGTTCTTTTGGCTCATAGGACTCCTGAAGCAGTGGACAGGTACCGACAGGCCAAGCGGTGTGCGGCTTCAGCGGTCGCAGAGGCAAAAACTCGGACATGGGAGGAGTTCGGTGAGGCCATGGAAAACGACTTCCGGACGACTTCGAAGCAATTCTGGACCACCATCCGCCGCCTCAGGAAGGGGAAGCAGTGCACTATCAACACCGTGTATGGCGAGGATGGTGTTCTGCTGACCTCGACTGCGGATGTTGTGGATCGGTGGAGGGAACACTTCGAAGACCTCCTCAATCCCACCAACACGTCTTCCTATGAGGAAGCAGTGCCTGGGGAGTCTGTGGTGGGCTCTCCTATTTCTGGGGCTGAGGTTGCTGAGGTAGTTAAAAAGCTCCTCGGTGGCAAGGCCCCGGGGGTGGATGAGATCCGCCCGGAGTTCCTTAAGGCTCTGGATGCTGTGGGGCTGTCTTGGTTGACAAGACTCTGCAGAATCGCGTGGACATCGGGGGCGGTACCACTGGATTGGCAGACCGGGGTGGTGGTTCCTCTCTTTAAGAAGGGGAACCGGAGGGTGTGTTCTAACTATCGTGGGATCACACTCCTCAGCCTTCCCGGTAAGGTCTATTCAGGTGTACTGGAGAGGAGGCTACGCCGGATAGTCAAACCTCGGATTCGGGAGGAACAGTGTGGTTTTCGTCCTGGTCGTGGAACTGTGGACCAGCTCTATACTCTCAGCAGGGTCCTTGAGGGTGCATGGGAGTTTGCCCAACCAGTCTACATGTGTTTTGTGGACTTGGAGAAGGCATTCGACCGTGTCCCTCGGGAAGTCCTGTGGGGAGTGCTCAGGGAGTATGGGGTATCGGACTGTCTGATTGTGGCAGTCCGCTCCCTGTATGCTCAGTGCCAGAGCTTGGTCCGCATTGCCGGTAGTAAGTCGGACACGTTTCCAGTGAGGGTTGGACTCCGCCAAGGCTGCCCTTTGTCACCGATTCTGTTCATAACTTTTATGGACAGAATTTCTAGGCGCAGTCAAGGCGTTGAGGGGATCTGGTTTGGTGGCTGCAGGATTAGGTCTCTGCTTTTTGCAGATGATGTGGTCCTGATGGCTTCATCTGGCCAGGATCTTCAGCTCTCGCTGGATCGGTTCGCAGCCGAGTGTGAAGCGACTGGGATGAGAATCAGCACCTCCAAGTCCGAGTCCATGGAAAAGGGTGGAGTGCCATCTCCGGGTTGGGGAGGAGATCTTGCCCCAAGTGGAGGGGTTCAAGTACCTCGGAGTCTTGTTCACGAGTGGGGGAAGAGTGGATCGTGAGATCGACAGGCGGATCGGTGCGGCGTCTTCAGTAATGCGGACGCTGTATCGATCCGTTGTGGTGAAGAAGGAGCTGAGCCGGAAGGCAAAGCTCTCAATTTACCGGTCGATCTACGTTCCCATCCTCACCTATGGTCATGAGCTTTGGGTTATGACCGAAAGGACAAGATCACGGGTACAAGCGGCTGAAATGAGTTTCCTCCGCCGGTTGGCGGGGCTCTCCCTTAGAGATAGGGTGAGAAGCTCTGCCATCCGGGAGGAGCTCAAAGTAAAGCCGCTGCTCCTCCACATCGAGAGGAGCCAGATGAGGTGGTTCGGGCATCTGGTCAGGATGCCACCCGAACGCCTCCCTAGGGAGGTGTTTAGGGCACGTCCAACCGGTAGGAGGCCGCGGGGAAGACCCAGGACAAGTTGGGAAGACTATGTCTCCCGGCTGGCCTGGGAACGCCTCGGGGTCCCACAGGAAGAGCTGGACGAAGTGGCTGGGGAGAGGGAAGTCTGGGCTTCCCTGCTTAGGCTGCTGCCCCCGCGACCCGACCTCGGATAAGTGAAGAAGATGGATGGATGGATGGAAGCTCATGGTAGTGCAGGATAAAAAAGCAATAAGGTGCATATATAAATAAATAAATAGGTAACTGTACAGATAAATATATTGCCCGACATGCCAGGCTCTTCCAGGTTGACAACACTGTTTTATTTTACAATAATCTTGCTTCGGGGTGCTTTTCAGCAGTTGTCTTTTCTCTCAATCGAGCACACGAATGGTTTCTCTCCAGAGTGTCGTCTGTCTTGCTCTCGCTCTTGCTCTCGTTCGTGCTCGCGCTTCACCAACCGCCATCAACAACTCTCTCTTCTCCTTCCGGATGGCTGCCTTTAACAGAGCGTCAGGTTATCAGACTAACACTCCCAGATGGGTCATCTATGCACCTGTCGCTGATCTCGAAGCCGGTCCTGGCACACCCCGCTTCGCTGCAGGTTCGCAGGCCACGCCACCCCCCACAGTCACCTTTATCATTAGTTTTTAAGCCAAAATGTGTCCACTTTTCACTCCCTTTTCTGTCCACACATTGGGTCTACCTGTAAGTACGCCGAACATGCTCCAACCAGCAATGTCACGGAAAAAAAAGGAGGGAAAAAACGGGGAACCGGTATTTTTAGAGGCGGTATAGTACCATTTATGATTTATTAGTATCGCGGTACTGTACTAGTACCGGTATACCGTACAAACATAGTTGAAACTACATTGCGAATGCTACATGATTACGTTTGCATCTCTTCCTAGTATTATGGGCCCTCTAATAATCAGCATATATTCTGCAGATACATAACTGTGGAAGCTCTCTTCCAGTGGGTCCTCCAGACCACCAAGCATTGTCATGCGAGCCCGTTTCATGGTTACGATAGACTTTTATTTTTCTTCACTACAGTCTCTGGGTTGCCTTTCAGCAAGTGTTTGTCTGTGTCCGTCACGCCCGTGCTCTGACTCCAGCTTCCCTCCAGCTCCCACCACGTCTCTCCTCCTGGTTGCTGCTTATACAGAGCGACAGGTGATTAGATAACAAGGCCCAGGTGGGCCATCTACACACCTGTCGCTGACTTCGAGGCCAATCCTGGCACACCCCGGTTTGCTGCAGGCCCGCAGGCCACGCCCCCCTCCACAATAACAAAAACACACTTGCTACTTTGCTTATTGAAGAAACGTAATCCTTGGCGCACAAGCTTAGTAGATCAAGTTTGCACGTGTTTTAATACAAGCAAACTTTTAGTAGATCAGGCCCCAAATGTAAACAAATTTAATAATGTTTGTTGTGAGAGTGAGTGTCTAATTTTGCCCCAAAGGGCCAATTAATAAATGAAAAACAACTTTTGACTAAAGATGATTTGGTCTACTTTTAAAATAGGACACTAAATATCATACAACTTTGGTCCCAAAGATATACCAACAAAAGAGGTACTGACGTGATTCGTAGTTGGTGGGTTTTCTTCCCCACGTAAACTAGATTAAACTGCACTGCAAAAAAAAAAAAAGAAGTTTTTTGGCCTTCATTGGGAAACTACTGCTCAAAGTCTGCTTTGTACCCTGCGTTGCATAAGTGCATGTTTGCCAATCCTGCAAGTCAGTGAGGGACTGTTGTTGGTCTATGCTCCAAAAACTGCATCCACGTGCAATGTGAACTCTGCTCCACTTTTTCGCCACGGAGTTCAAACGCATCTTTGTGCGATTCCAATCTGCTCCGGTCTGCTTTAGTGTGGAAAATAACGTAAACATTTTTTTTTTGCTTGGCCAGTGTTACAACATGATGGGTGACGATGTTGGCTTTTAATTGATAATATTGAAAGTAGGGCAACTGCACGTTTTTTTTTTTTAATTTTGCCTATCCTTCACAATCATTATGAAAGACATGACGAGGGATGGATTTTTTGTCCAATGCATTCTAAATATTGGAGAAACCAGATCAAAAGTCATTGGAGCCTATTGTCAAGCCTATAAGTCAATTCTGCCTATAGAGCCCCTAAAAAAACATCCATTAGGGTTTTATATACATGATGTAAGTATATATGTACTGTATTTTCCGGACTATGAGGCACACTTAAAATCATTTTTTTCCCTCAAAACTCTACAGTGCGACTTATATCCCGGTGCACCTATTGTACGGAATAATTCTGGTTTTCCCTACCGACCTCTAAGCTAATTTATTTGGTACATGGTGAAATAATAAGTGTGACCAGTAGATGGTAGTCAAACATAAGAGATACGTGTGGACTGCAATATGATGGCAGTCACACAAAAGAGATACGTGTAGATTGCAATATGACTCAAGTAAACAACACCAACATTTTATATGTTCCGTTGAAAATATAGAACATTACACAAAAAAGATCGCAAATAGACCATTCATCGGCAGTGCGCCTTATAATCCGGTGCACCCTATGATCCGGAAAATACGGTAATGTAGTAACGAGCACATTTGTAATAGCAGTTAATATTTACAAATTTTGCTCATTTTAAGCATACGCGGCACACTAATTAAAAAAATGCATCAATCAGGCTATCAAAAAAAAGTGCATCACGTTTGCTTTTTTTTCTTCATCACTGATTTCTTCTCACTGCAGACTTCATGAGAGCCAACAAACATAATAAAACATCACTTACTGTACAACGTCAGCTGTCATTAGGATGCCGACTGCTGCGATGTTCATATATTCCTACTTAGGTGAAGAATGTCTCATAATCCTCACAAAGAAACGGGGTGAGGGCAGTCAGGGACAAACCCTTTTTGTGTTGTTTTCACCAGTTCCAGGTCCTAAAAGACGGTCAAAGTGTCCCAACTTGTTAAATTACCTCCTCAGCCATCTACTGTCCAGGTGAAATGCATGGTTTATGATCTACAATAAACTGTGCAGGGAAGCGAGGAAACAGCATGATAGATGATGTGAACATAGGGAGACATAGAAGTGATCACAGCGACCGAGGTGAATAAATAGTTTGTCTGTGTTAGCGCGTATTATAACAATATCACTTTTTTTTGTTTGGTTTGTTTGTTTTTTTGTCCTGTCCAGCTTCTCAGGCAAATCATATAGTTGATGTAGATGCCCATATCGGCTGTACAAATTTACTCTACAAAAGAGAAGTGTGGGATACTTCTCTTGTTGCCTTATTTGTATTTGACTTTATTAAATGGATGTATATTATTATTTGGTGCAGCCGGGCTGGAGCAGGAGGGGATAGAAAAAGAAGAAAAAAAGGAAGACATAGGGGGATAAGACAGAGAGACAAAAACAACAACAGCAAACACAACAACAACAACAACAAAATAACAACATCAGCAAATACAATATGTACAAATGTGATGGTAAAAGTGATAGCAAAGAAGCAGTTAGTGAAACAAATAATAATACAGAAATGACAATGAACATTATTGCACTACAAATGGAGCAATACAAATACCAATAGAAATAGCGCTATTGATAATGAATAATAATTTATAAACCAATAATTTACCTCTATTATCAACAAGACAGTTGTTCAAATGCAACAATACATATACGTAATGATAACTTGAAATACAAAAGACAAACAATAAATGGAGGGGAATAAAGAGAAGCCAGCCATATTAACCTTGTAGATTGTTATATTAACAATAGGTTAGGCTTTGTCAGTGTGCCATGTGTTACCCAGCTTACCCTAGGGCAACATTGTTAATATATGTTTGATGACACATGATTAAATGCATGAGTGTATGTGTATATGTACAGTATGTATATATGTATGTTTGTACAGTGAATATATATGTACAGTATGTGTATCTAATAATATCATTAATAATTGGTTAATATAAGTCACCAAATGTAAATTGAACATTATTGGTGCTTTTTGAATGGTTATTTATCAGATTTTATGAGCTCCCACTGTAAGCTGACTTTGTTTACGTTTATTTAACATTAAACAAAAACAAAAAAAAAACATGTCGTCGTGTCTTTCATATTGATAGTGAACAATAGGCAAAATTCCCCGCAAAAGTGCATTTCCCCTTTAAATACAAAATAATATAATGAGGTATGTTATCGAAGTTTGTAAGGGGCCGTCTTAAACAGGTGCACGTGTACTAGGGGTGGGTGGACAAATCCAAATATTGATGGTGTACACTCCAATTTTTCCACTGAGGGCTGCACAATGAAAAAGGATGAGGGGACCATTTGGATATTTCTCACTTTCAAAACAACTAATATAGATTTTTTTTTTGAGAAAAAAAACAAAACAGCAAGCATGTCAGCTTTGCTTTTGTTATGAACATTTAAACTTGTTCTCGTTATATTTCAGCTGTTTGCTCTTTTATTCCACTTTTGATGTTTGTGTGTGTGTTATTATAAGAAATAGTATTTTTAGAATGTGCCGCCAGCCGTTTCAAAAAATATGAGAGCCGCAAATGACCTCCAAGATCATATTTTGGTTATCCCTAATCTTTACCAAGTACACTACAGTATTTTCTTGTTTATTGCTGTTAAAGTCAAGCTAAAGTACCACTGATAGTCACACGCACACTAGGTGTGGTGAAATTACCCTCTGCATTTGACCCGTCCCCTCGTTCCACCCCCTGGGAAATGAGGGGAGCAGTGAGCAGCAGCGGTGGCCACGCTCGGAATCCAAATGTTGAGTAGTTCTGGACATAAACATTTGCACGACATTCTTTTTTTTCAAGTTTCACCTGTGATTGAAATCAAGTCCATGGGTCCGATTAATTGTTTGTAAAATGGTAATAACATCTCTTTTATGTCAATTCTTGAGTTCTGAGACGTGCTGACACTAACAACATGGTTACATACAGCGTGACGCTCGTTTCAAAAGGAGGCACAGCACAGTTGGATAAATGTCGCTCTCCACGCGACTCGGAAGAAAGTGACTGCCCGAAAGCTCCCGCCAGGAAACAGGCGACATTAGCGGGATAATTGTCACATTATGTCCTGCAGGACATTAAAGGAGCAATTTTTTTTAATGCTTTTGACCCGTTGGAGGCGAGGTCCTCTCGTCTCACCTGTAGAATTGTGTGTGGAGTTAGAGACTTAGACTTAGACTTTCTTTTGTTGTCATTCTAATTTGAACTTTACAGTACAGATAAGAACATTTTGTTGCATTAGCTCGTTGTAGTGCAGGATAAAAGAGCAATAAGGATAGGATTGGACTTTATTGTCATTGCACAAGTACAACAAAACTATGTTTTCAGCACAAACCCGTTCAAGATTAGTCAAACAAACAGTGTACAGGGTTACAGAACAGGAACGCTGATAAAGGTGGGAAAAAGGTAAAACGCTGGGGAAGAAGATGAGTAAAAAAAAAAACAATCTAGCCTGGGCTCCTAAGGGGGCCCAGTCTGGAGTGGGAAAAAACCTCCATGCCATGCACACATAAACATGTTACATTTAATCACGACAACTCGCAACAGAAAGGGGTGGGAGTTGGGGCCCTGGAGGTCGACTGCTGCTATGAAGCGCTGCCAGCCATCCATCCTCCCGAAAGGGAATCAAACGGTGGGGAAGGTGTGGGGTGAGGGAAGGGGTGTGTGTGTGTATATGCCCATTGTCTTGGGAGTGTTTGAGTTTGAGTTTGAGTTTGAGTTTATTTCGAACATGCAAGTATACAACATGATACATCACAATCTCCAGTTTCTCTTTTCAACATGTTCGAAAAGGAGTAGGAAGAAGCAGAGCTTATTTAATCCTACCCCTTTTCTTTTACATAACAGTTGCTAAAACTTTTGTTCACTTCCTGTTCTCAATTTATTCACAATATACTCCATAAGTAATCACAATAAAATAAGTAAATAAATAATAATTGGTGAAGTAAATTACATTTCATATGTTGAGATAAGTAAGATTATTTTGTGAGTGAAATAATGAAAGAATGGATGAGTTAAATAAATTCAGAATGTTTATCATGGTTCTTCTTCTTTGTACTTTGTAAACACTTTAAGTTTGAAGAGTTTCTTGAAGTGGATCATATTAGTACATTGTTTGATTGCTTTGCTTAATCCATTCCATAATTTAATTCCACATACTGATATACTGAAGGTCTTAAGTGTTGTACGTGCATACAAATGTTTTAAATTACATTTCTCCCTAAGATTATATTTCTCCTCTTTTTTTGAGAAGAATTGTTGTATATTCTTGGGTAGCAGGTTATAGTTTGCTTTGTGTATAATTTTAGCTGTTTGCAAATTCACTATGTCGTAGAATTTCAGAATCTTTGATTCAATAAATAAAGGATTTGTGTGTTCTCTATATCCAACATTATGTATTATTCTAACTGATCTTTTTTGTAACACCGTTAATGAATGAAGTGTACTTTTGTAATTATTTCCCCATATTTCTGCACAATAACTCAGATATGGTAACACTAGTGAGCAGTAGAGAATATGAAGTGATTTTTTGTCTAGAAGATGTTTTGCTTTATTCATTATTGACGTGTTTCTTGCTACTTTATGTTGTATATTTTTTACGTGAGATTTCCAGTTGATGTGTTGACGTAGTATCCGTAGGCCTGGGGCCGTTCTGCATGCAAGCAAAAGTTCAATTCCAGGTGTCGTTGAGGTGCAGATATAAATAAATAGATTACTGTACATATAAACATATTGCACTTTTGCATATGCATCCACGTTTATGGATGTATGTTATAGTGTCTTTATATTCCAGCGAGTTGCAGAAGGTGGGGTAATCCTCCTCACTAAACTCAAAGACAAGAGTGAATTATCCGTATAGTTTTAATATATAAGGGCTGACTTAATACACTGCAGTCATAACAAGAACAGTTGTGTGGCATTTCAAATTAGCAGGCTATAAAATATCACTATGTTAATTATTGCCCAATGCATGTTTGAAGCCAAAATCAATCGGCAGCTCGGACAGGGCTTGGCAGAGGGACAGTATCAATACTCTCTCCTGCAAACAAACGCTGGTTATACTTATTTAATTATTCCAACTATGATTTAAGTAGGGTGTACAGTGGAACCTGCATCTATGGTTCTTCAACATGGTTCACCAACCAATAAGTTCATACAGTAAAGTTCCTCATTAGAATCAATGTAATCATTAATAATTGGTTCTAGCCTGTCTTCTTTAGTAACAAAAAAAACTGCACACTTTGAAGACACTATAACAGGAGTGTCCAAACAATAGCCCGTCAACGTCTTCAATTTGGCCCGCGAGTCCAATAAGCAATTTGGCCGGGCATTTTCATATTCATATAACATACAAATAGTCAGCGCTGTCGTATGGTGGCATGTTGTGAAGGTTCGAGAGCCTTTGGACTGTGTGACAAGGGGTGGCACTTTCGTGACTTCTGCGGTGCTTTTTTTGTAAACTTCTGGATCTGCCTCCCGGGAGCCTTTTGGCCATGGAGAACAGCTGCTGGGTCTCTGCCACACCAGAGTCTGTTTGGAGAGATTGGGGGAGATGCGGATGTAGAGACAGGGCTGCGGAGCTGGCGCTGAGCACCGGGACGGACAAGCTTCACAGTGTCTTGGCTGAATGAGCAGGTATCGGACACCTCGGTCTCCTTGGACGTATCCTCGCTCAACCATGCGGACTGGACACTGGCCGAGAGTTGGTGGGCGGCCGAGGGTGGAGTCGGCTCTCTTGGTTGCTTTATTGTCTCTGGCCATGCTCCCCCCGCCCTAGCAGACAATGGCGTGGAACACCGCAGAGGCCACCACAGTGTATATGTTTTTTTTTTTTTGTGTTACTTTTGTGGCTGTGTGTAGAAGTGGCTGGTTGCATCAGCTCTGCTCTTGTAATGTCTTTAATGTCCTTTGTGTTCTTTGATGTTTCCCTCTTACACACATGTTTATGTGTGCTATGGCTATGAGTTTTTTTTCTCCTTGGCCTCAGTCTGGACCCCCTCTCCAGGAGCCTAGGCTTAGACTGAATTCCCCCCTTCCCCAGCGTTTACCGTTTTCTCACCTTTTTTAGTAAGGGTCGCCGGAAGTTGGCAGACCTGTCAGTGATCCTGTTCTGTCTCCTTGTAATGTTTGTCTGCTCATGAATGGGATTGTGCTGAAATCCCTCCGGGATTATTAAAGTATATCTGATTCTGATTCTGATTCTGTTTGCGATTCCAAAGACGTGGAGGACCTCAGGCAGCATGCAGGTAAGAAGATTTTTTACTTCAATACACAAGGCAGCATAACATAGAACTGATGCTAGCTTAGCGTAGCATGAAGATTAGCAAAGTGAAAACCTAGGTAGCGTGAAACAAACAAAACCAATAAACAAACCGTTGTGTATAACAAACAGCGAACAATGGACCAGCCACTATGACAGGGAAAACACCAGAATGTAAAGGGGAGTAATTAGGGGGCAGGACCAGCTGAGGACGCTAATCAATAAACAGAAAGCAGTTAAGGCTAATCAGCCACCTAGTAACAAGAAAACGTAACCAAGGGAGCAAACGATCATTGAAAACATGACAGGCCACTAACTCTTAACACAAACACACACACTGTGGTTTGATAACTGCCATTAAATTGATATATAAAAAGATAGATAGATAGATAGATGGATGGATGGATGGATGGATGGATGGATGGATGGATGGATGGATGGATGGATGGATGGATGGATGGATGGATGGATGGATGGATGGATGGATGGATGGATGGATGGATGGATGGATGGATGGATGGATGGATGGATGGATGGATGGATGGATGGATGGATGGATGGATGGATGGATGGATAGATAGATAGATAGATAGATAGATAGATAGATAGATAGATAGATAGATAGATAGATAGATAGATAGATAGATAGATAGATAGATAGATAGATAGATAGATAGATAGATAGATAGATAGATAGATGGATGGATAAGATAGATAGATAAGATAGTACTTTATTGATTCCTTCAGGAGAGTTCCTTCAGGAAAATAAAACATGTGTTTGCCATCTGGTGGGCAACTCAAGTAACTCAATTCAATAGCCATTAATTGTACACCAATGTGAACTTGTGTAAAGCGTTTACTTATATGACCCAATCCAAACAACCTTCCCTAGTCATGGTGCAGACAAAAACAATTCTACCAGCACAACAATTATTTGTGGATATTATAAAAAACGTCCAACCAGCATATAACAATCAAAACTACACCCATTTAAATCCACAACAAGGGAGGATGGGAAAAATACAAAACACTCTCTCCACACTTATACATGTTTGGTGCATTTTAGCTACTTGATATTTCTGATTGATTGAGAAAATTTAAGGAGGTCGTCACGGAAGTAAACAATGTAGGGGTCGAATTTTCACATACTCTTAATAACCAATCGTCATAATTATTAATTATAATATCCATTTTACTTTTTTATATATATATATATATATATATATATAAATAATTGCGACAATCACATTTTATACATAGTTAACTCAAAAATAATCTCCAATAATCGCAAAGTAATAATAATAATTTTTCATCATTAATAAGTGTACCCTCGACAGATCATTTTCGAGGGGGGGGGGGGGCTTCATATTGCTGCATGACAATGTTTTAACGTTCTCTATTAATTAATAAAATGCAATATTGAGCCTGCTAATAATTCTCTAATTGAGGAGTCGACCAGTACATGTTATACAATAATTTACACAATATTTCAGCCAACCATAAAAATTGTAGCACGGAGAAAATACTTGTTGGAGCTGGGCCCGTTGTTGGCACAAAATTGGCCATGGAAGCTAAAAAGAGCGTCAGACTTTGTTTGTTTTCTTCTGAACGCTACAATACATTATATTACTTTAATTTGTTATGTGTGGCAGCTAATTTGAAGCCCGTACATTAAGGAGAAACCCTAAACGTATTTAAATCGGATGTATCGTGTAGCAGTTTTATTTTGAACTCGCAAAAGTGTGTGATTGGTTTGAGAAAGTGTCTTGACATGTTTTAATGTCGGATCGACTGTTTGCCATAAAAAAGTCTCCTTTCGACATCCTGCCGACCGTCTTTCTTTTCTGTTGAGCTTTTATGTCATTTTACTTACTAAATCAGTCACAGTAACAATCTAAATGTCATGTTATCACTGCACTTAAACCGTAATCTGAACACGGAAGTGAAGCACTACCCATCTCTAGAATGATGCGCACAGCAGGCGTTTGCTGCAGGGGTGTTGCCTCTTCTTACAGAGAAAAACTGTCCTTTCTTGTCGGGAAAACAACTTGCCATGGATTTTGAACCTGATATTTCCATAGAGTAGCCTTTCTTTTGTCCATTTCTGCTTGCTTGCAGCTCATCATCTGCCGCTGAAACCCTGATCCCTGATCCATCAGCCCCAGACTCGATTACTACAACAGCATCCTCTACGGCTCATCTTGCAAAATCCTCAATAAACTCCAATACATTCAAAACTCTGCCGCCCGCCTGCTCACCCACACCCGCTCCCGTGAGCACATCACCCCAGTCCTTCAGAAACTCCACTGGCTCCCCATTCCTAAACCACAAAGCCCTCCACAACCAGGCCCCCTGCTACCTCGCCAACCTGCTTCACCGCCATACCCCTAAACGCAGCCTCCGCTCCTCCGATGCCAACCTTCTCTCCCCACCCCTCAGAACCAAGCTCCGGACCTGGGGTGATAGAACCTTCTCCATCGCTGCTCCCACCCTCTGGAACTCTCTTCCCAAACCCATCCGTGACTGCTCAGACCTTCCTACCTTCAAAAGCCTTCTCAAAACACATCTCTTCAGATCTGCTTTTAACCTGTGATTAGTGTTCTGTGTCTTGTAATGCCCATCCATTTTCTACCGCTTGTCCCTTTTGGGGTCGCGGGGGGTGCTGGAGCCTATCTCAGCTGCATTCGGGCAGAAGGCGGTGTACACCCTGGACAAGTCGCCACCTCATCACAGGGCCAACACAGATAGACAACATTCACACTCACATTCACACACGAGGGCCAATTTTTAGTGTTGCCAATCAACCTATCCCCAGGTGCATGTCTTTGGAGGTGGGAGGAAGCCGGAGTACCCGGAGGGAACCCACGCAGTCATGGGGAGAACATGCAAACTCCACACAGAAAGATCCCGAGCCCGGGATTGAACTCAGGACTATTTAGGACCTTCGTATTGTGAGGCACATGCACTAACCCCTGTTCCACCGTGCTGCCCCCGTCTTGTAATGTCCAGTGTTATTATATATTTTACTAAGTATGTACTGCTTTTATATTTCCTGTATTATATATTATTACTTTGAACTGTATTATATTTAAATATTTTATCCTGTAAAGCGTCTGAGTACACTGAATGCGCTATACCAAATAAAATGTATTATTATTATTATTATTATTAGAGATGTCCGATCATGGCTTTTTTGCCAATATCCGATATTCCGATACTGTCCAACTCTTAATTACCGATTCCGATATCAACCGAGACCGATATATACAGTCGTGGAATTAACACATTATGATGCCTAATTTGGTTGTGCTGCCCCGCTGGGCAGCACAACCAAAAGGTTTTCCAAAATAAATCAACTCAAGTTATGGAAAAAAATGCCAACATGGCACTGCCATATTTATTATTGAAGTCACAAAGTGCATTATTGTTTTTAACATGCCTCAAAACAGCAGCTTGGAATTTGGGACATACTCTCCCTGAGAGAGCATTAGGAGGTTGAGGTGGGGGGGGGGGGGTAGGGGGTAGCGGGGGTGTATATTGTAGCGTCCCGGAAGAGTTAGTACTGCAAGGGTTTCTGGGTATTTGTTCTGTTGTGTTTTTGTTGTGTTACGGTGTGGATGTTCTTCCGAAATGTGTTTGTCATTCTTGTTTGGTGTGGGTTCACAGTGTGGCTCACATTTGTAACAGTGTTAAAGTTGTTTATACGGCCACCCTCAGTGTGGCCTGTATGGCTATTGACCAAGTATGCTTTGCATTCACTTGTGTGTGTGAAAAACCATACGTATTATGTGATTGGGCCGGCACGCAAAGGCAGTGCCTTTAAGGTTTATTGGCGCTCTGTACTTCTCCCTACGTCCGTGTACCACTCCGCACAGCGGCGTTATAAAAAGTCATACATTTTACCTTTTGAAACCGATACCGATAATTTCCGATATTACATTTTAAAGCATTTATCGGCATCTCTGATTATTTTTATCAGTAGCAAGTGAACTGCAGCCAAGTTCCCCCTGCTACGGAATGGCAGGAGGGTCAAAAAGGAAATGTTCACGTTAATCGGCCGTTAAAAAAATTAAAGCCGTTATTTAAATGTATAATTAATGCGTTATTATTGCGTTAACGTTGACAGCCCTGCTATAAATGTATACATATATATATAGTTATTTTGTATGCAGTCGGCTTTCGGCCAAATTTATTAAGCCCAATGCGGCGCCCCAGTCAAAAATTTTGGAAACCCCTACACTACAATGTGTATAAATACTGTATAACAGAAATCAAACCAACCAAGGGGTAATAACTTGCTCAGTGACCTTGTGGTTAGAGTGTCCATCCTGAGTGGCTGTAGCCTATCCTTGCCAGCAAGATCGACACAACCATAGTTACTGTATATCTACGGATACAAATGTATCCTGGTCAGTGGCCTCGTGTCCGCCCTGAGATCGGTAGGTCGTGAGTTCAAACTCCCTGTTTGGCATTCAGCATCAAGAGTTGGAATTGGGGGTTAATTCACCAAAAATTATTCCCAGGCGTGGCCACCGCTGCTGCTCACTGCTCCCCTCACCTCCCAGGGGGTGAACAAGGGTATGGTTCAAATGCAGAGGTTAATTTCACCACACCTAGTGTGTGTGTGACAATCATTGGTACTTTAACTTTAACAATGTGTATATATACTGTATAACATATCAAACCAACATAACAAAGGGGTAATAACTAAACAATCTAATGTTTATGCAAACAACACAACAAAATTACAGTAAGCTTAAATGTCAACACTAATTATTAACACACACACACAAGTCTGGTTGGTGCGCTCTAAAACTAAATACAGAAATATAATTTTACCCTGTGTCAGGGAATATTTGAGGCATTGTTGAACACTGTGGGAGTTTCGGAGTAATAAACGAGCAGTGGCTTCACGTAACGAGCAGTGAGAGGCGATCTTTCATCAGATTGTGTCCCGGTAGTGCCTTCTCTTTTGCTTGTAATAAAGGTCCGGCGTGGCACCTTTTCCGGTCTCATGACAAAGATTTGCTGCGGAACAAATCCCCCTTTGCTGATAAAATCCTTGAAGTGAAGGTCCTGCAAACCGGAGATTAACGAGCTAAAATGCTAACTCAGTGGTTGTCTAACAAACGGAAGCAATACAGCAAGACAGAGTTTGGCCACATTTAACAGAGCTGGCAAGCCTCACGCCACACTTGACATTTCTCACACTTATATTTCCCCATTCACTATTTCTTTCATAAGGACAAACTTTGGTCCTCGCAGCTTGCCGAAGTTTGAGTAACTACGATTGATTGACCGAGATAACTAATCCCAGACCAAGCCATCAATCCTCTGTGCCTTATTCTAATCAACCACGGAAAACACCACGCAATATAAACCAATCAGAAGCAAGGGAAGGCGGGTCTTGGCATCGGTCTTTCACACACACCTTGCCAACTTGGTGACTTTCTCGCTAAATCTTGTGGCTTTCCAACCCCTCTTATTGACTTTTTTTTTTCTCAAAGCGCCGACTTTCTTTCTCCAAAGTGACTGGTAACAAATCTAGAGACTTTTTGGGATGTTTTGGAGGCATGAAATGGCATGTCACTCTGCAGTGAGACCCTCCCTGTAGTTACTGACCCACATGTGTTCGGGTCTGTGGGACCCGTTTTCATTTTTTATTAAAAGAAAAATGATACAATTAATTAATTTTTCAAACTGAGACTCACTGTCTTTGGCTCATTTTCTGTGAAGAACATATATCAGAATACATATTTAATGACCACACACCGTACACCCCCCCTACACATTTCTATTACATATAAGATGTCCGGGGTTAATAGAAGTGTGGAAATTGATGTTCTGTGTACCACACACACACACACACACACACACACACACACACACACACACACACACACACACACACACACACACACACACACACACACACACACAGCAGGCCTAGACAGGAGGAGGACAGAGTGTAGGTACACAGAACATCAGAAGGTCAAATGTGCGTACTCAGCCAGCGTTTGTGGGTCTGATGGACCCGTTGCATTTTGTGGCTTCTAATGCCTCACAAGCAAACACTTTTATGTTAAAATACTGAACAGATGTTTACCTTATCCCAATAAACATCTGTTCAGTATTTTAACATAAAAGTGTTTGATTGTGAGGCATTAAAAGCCACAAAATGCAACGGGTCCATCAGACCCACAAGCGCTGGCTGAGTCAACCAATCAATCAATAAATTCCTTTATTGTCATTGTCATAATAACACTTAAGTCATACATAACCAACACGATTTTGTTTGAGCTTTGTCCAGCGGCATAGAAACTGCATTGATGTGCAGGTTGACAATAGTTTACATTTTAGCATTTTAACATTGTCAGGAAGATGGCGAATAGAGGGACGTGGAGGTGGGAACAGTCAGATGTCTGATGGGTGTTACGTTGATGTTGCAGCAATGCAATGTCCAGAGCACAATTTTTGAGGTGGTGAAGAGTGAGGTAATAAGATGGTCCGGGGCAGCAAAGGGGCAGGCTGTTCATTTAGCAGTCTCACAGCCTGGGGATACAGACTGTGAGACATTCTGGTGGTCCTGGCGCGAATCGATCTATACCTCCTTCCACAGGGTAGCAGGTTGAAGAGGCCATGTGCTGGGTGGTATCTGTCCTTCAGGATGTTGTGTACTCGCTTTAGGCAGCGAATTGTGTACATGGCACTCATCTCTGGGAGTATCGTCCTTGTAATTTTCCCCGCCGCTTTAACAACTCGCTGGAGGGCCTGTTGGTTCGCTTTAGTGCAGCTAGCAAACCACACTAAAAATCCGTAAGTGAGGACACTGCTGATGGCACAGTTGTAAAAGTTGACCATTGATTTCTGCGGAATGTTTGCGCATTTTAGTTTCCTCAAAAAAAAAAGACGTTGTTGGGCCTTTCTGACTGTAGAAGCAGTGTTAATGTCCAAGCATAAATCTTCTGTTATGTTCACCCCTAAAAAATTGAAATGCTTGACCCTTTCTACAAGATTGTTATTAATTAAAAGTGGAGGGTGTTTGTTCTGCCCTTTCCTGCGGAAGTCTACAATTAGTTCTTTGTGTTTGTTAGTGTTAAGAACCAAGTTATTGTTAGCACACCATGAAGCCAGCTGTTGGACCTCTGCATTGTATGCTGTCTCATCATTATTACTGATGAGCCCAAGCACCGTGGTGTCGTATGAGTCGTGTGAGTAACAACAATATGAACATTACACAAGGGTTAATGTCTGCTTTTAGACAGCTTGTACTAAAAACTAATTGTGTTGTACTTTTAAGTGCAATGAACACAGAGTTCCATTCCATTCCAGTCAGAGCAGAGAGAAGACACATACCCAATGTATACAAAACTGCCGCTGTTTCTGTCCGGCTTTACAGTGTGACATTAATCAGAATAAAAATCAGAAGTACTTAATTAATCCCAGAAGGGAAATTAAGATTTTGAGCACAATCCCATTCAAGAGTAGACAAACGTTACAGGGAGACAGAACAGGATTGCTGACGGGTCTGCCAACTTCTGGGGAGGGGGTCAAGGAACAAAAACCCTCATAGCCATAGCACATATAAACATGAGCGTAAGAGGAAAACATCAAGAACACAAAGAACATTAGAGACATTAAAAGAGCAGAGCCACTTCTACATACAGCCACAAAAGTAAAACTACAAAAAAAACACAAAATCAACCAATAATGTACATCACGCACACACGATTGCACCATGCATAGACAAGCAACCAAACAAAAACATAATTTCAACACCCACACACACTGTGGTGGCCTCTGCGGTGTTCCACGCCCTGGTCTGCAGGGGTAGGGGGAGCATGGCCAGAGACAGGAGCAGACCCAACAAAGCAACTAAGGGAGCCGACTCCACTCTCGGCCACCCACTAACTCTCGGCCAGTGTCCAGTCCGCATGGATGAGCGAGGATGCGTCCCAGGAGACCGAGGTGTCCGATACCTGCTCATTCAGCCAGGACACTGTGAAGCCCGTCCGTCCCGGCGCCCAGCAGCTGGTCCCCACGGCCAAAAGGCTCCCAGAGGCAGATCCAGAAGTTCACAAAAAAGCACCGCAGAAGTCACAAAAGTGCCACCACCCGTTGTCGCACGGTCCCAAAAGGTCCCGAACCAAAAGGCAAAAAAACACACATGAAAACAAGAGGGAAACATTTGGAACACAAAAGGATGACACATGAGCACAGAGCTTCTGCCACCAGCAGCCACTACAGCGGCACCATCTTGGAAAATGTAAAATAAACCAATTGTTCATGTTAATGAGCCAGTAAACAGATTTGGTTCGTTCGTGAATATCACAACCCTTCAGTCTGTTGATCAAATGTGCTACTACTTTTACTGATGTAGAACCAAGAACAATGCGACGAAGCTAAGAATAAATAGAAGACAATTATTTTTATGTTGTTGTCAGGTTCAAACACTGATGACATCTATTAAAACAGACGAGAAGCCAGGAATCATGCAGAGACAGAGTTAAATTTTGCTCAATTGAGGAAAGACGTTATTTGGGCTGTACTCTAGTCACAGATCCAAACTTCCCTCTAACGTCTAGCCCACGTGCTTCCTCTATTTATTTGGGAGTTCCCTGGTTCCATCACTGAAGCTGTCGCTGAAGGAAGGGGGTAATCTCGACAGCTCCAGTTAGACACAATGTATGATTATACAAGAAATGCAAAGGTGTTGACGCTGGTGATATCGCCTTGTCTCTGCTTTGTCTGCGTCACGGCGGTGTTCGGCCTTGGCAGTCAGCAGACCGTTCCTGGACACAGACACTGATACGAGACTGGCTTGCAATCTTTCTGGATTGCCAGCTTTGCACAGACACAGAAAAATACCACTTCAGCACAATTAATAATAACTATAGCAACGGCCCTTAAGCATAAGAGTTGTGTGATAATACATACATAATTATTCTAACAGTTGTAATCATAATTTGCATTTTTTAACTCACGTTTTATGTCTCCCACTATGTTATTCCTCTCTCCTATAGCGTCCATTGTAATACATTTTGCAAATGGTGTCATCTAGCAACTTTTATGACAGCCAATGAATAGTGAAGCAAAGTAAACTGAATGATATTTATATAGCTCTTTTCTCTAGTGACTCTATGGAGCTTTACATAGTGAAACCCATTGTTTAGGTTACTTTTTAAACCAGTCTGGGTGGCACTGGGAGTAAAGTTGCCTGCCCAAGGACACAGCGGCAGTGACTAGGATAGCGGAAGCAGGGATCGAACCTTGAACCCTCAAGTTGCTGACGCGGCCGCTCTACCAACCGAGCCACGCCGCCTCAAAAGCTACTTTCCTTACTGAGGAGTTGGCAACACTGGAAGATGCGAGACAGTAAGGACATAGGTGTAAATGAGATACAAATTAAGAACAAAGATGCAGAGGATGAGACAGAAGAGCCAGCAGAGAAAACCATGGAGATGATTTTTACTTCTAATTAATTAATGTCACTTTTAGTTAATTAAGCATTAGGAGGTCACAGTGCAGAGAGAGCTTGTGGCGATGAGGACATTCTTGGGACTTTTTTCTATTATTCACAATCCTTATATAAGACAAGAACACATATGTTTTCTTTTTTTTATTTAAATGCGATCAAAAGTTATCTTAAAATGGAGCCAATGGGCTATAGATAAAGCCCTTAAAACACATTTAAACACCTCCATTAAGGTTTTATATACATGATGTAAATATAAGAAACACAAAACCAGAAGAAGAAAAAAAACAGAATACAATGATTCGCAACCTATATAGATCATTTTCAACCTATATTCAATTGAATACATTGCAAAGAGGTGGGTGCCATGATTGGGTATAAAAGTAGATTCCATGAAATGCTCAGTCATTCACAAACAAGGATGTGGCGAGGGTCACCACTTTGTCAACAAATGCGTGAGTAAATTGTCGAACAGTTTAAGAACAACATTTTTCAACGAGCTATTGCAAGGAATATAGGGATTTCATCATCTACGGTCCGTAATATCATCAAAAGGTTCACAGAATCTGGAGAAATCACTGCACGTAAGCGGCAAGGTCGAAAACCAACATTGAAAGCCCATGAACTTCGATTCCTCAGGCAGTACTGTCTTAAAAACCCGACATCAGTGTATAAAGGAACACTTCACAAAAACCACCGTCAGTAACTACAGTTTGTCGCCACATCTGTAAGTGCAAGTTAAAACTCTACTGTGCAAAGCAAAAGCCATTTATCAACAACACCCAGAAACGCCGCCGGCTTCGCTAGGCCCAAGCTCATGTAAAACGGACTGATGCAAAGTGGAAAAGTGCTCTGTGGTCTGACGAGTCCACATTTCAAATTGTTTTGTTGTTTGGAAACTGTTGAAACAGTTATAGGTACAAAGTGTAAAAGCCAGCATCTGTGATAGTATGGGGGTGTAATGGTGCCCAAGGCATAGGGAACTTACACATCTGTGAAAGCACCATTAATGCTGACAAGTACATACAGGTTTTGGAGCAACATATGTTGCCATCCAAACAATGTCTTTTTCATGGACGCCCCTGCTTATTTCAGGGACAAGCGGTGGAACATGGATGGATGGAATGCCAAGCCACATTCTGCATGTGTTACAACAGCGTGGCTTTGTAGTAAAAGACTGCGTGTACTAGACGGGCCTGCCTGTGTCATGTCTGTTATCATGTTTTGTTTAGTTATGTTTTGCTTGGTTTTTGGACACTTTTTAGTTCCTGTTTTCACTCCCTTTGCTTTGTCACCATAGCAACCATTAGTTTCACCTGGTTCACATCCTCATGTCACGCACCTGTCTCATGTTTTCACATTTTGAGTCACGCACCTGCTGTCACTAATCATGTCACTATTATTTAAGCTTCCAGTTGCCAGGCTGTCTTTCTGGCGACATCACTCTGCTTCATGCCATGTTTACGGTTTCATGCTCAGTTCACGCTGCTTGTTACATAGTTCCATGCCAAGTAAGTTTTTGTTTATTGTTCATAGTTTCTTCCTTTGTGCAAGTTTTGTTTCATTAGTCAAGTTTGTTCTCCGCTATTGTGCGCACCTTTTGTTTGCTTCCTTTTTTGTAGTCTGTTAGTGTTTAAAATAAAATATGTCATTACCTTCACGCCATGTCCGGTCCAAGTTCACTTGCATCTCGGGAAAACAACCACTCCATGGTCCACGTTCTGACAGCCTGTAGTCCAGACCTGTCTCCCATTGAAAATGTGTGGCGCATTATGAAGCCTAAATACCACAACGGAGACCCCGGACTGTTGAACAACTTAAGCTGTATATCAAGCAAGAATGGAAAATAATTCCACCTGAAAAGCTTAAAACATTGGTCTCCTCAGTTCTCAAACATTTACTGAGTGTTGTTAAAAGGAAAGGCCATGTAACACAGTGGTAAAAATGCCCCTGTGCCAACTTTTTTGCAATATGTTGCTGCCATTAAATTCTAAGTTAATGATTATTTAAAAAAAAAAAAATGTTTCTCAGTTTAAATATTAAGTATCTTGTCTTTGCAGTCTAATCAATTGAATATAAGTTGAAAAGCATTTGCAAATCATTGTATTCTGTTTTTATTTACGAATTACACAACGTGCCAACTTCACTGGTTTTGGGTTTTGTATATATATATATATATATATATATATATATATATATATACTGTATGTATTAACGGGCACATGTATTATTGACATTTGATTTTTACGTATTTTGATCATTTTAAGCATACGCGGCGCATTCATTAAAAAAACGCAAGACAACGTTTCACTTTCACTTTGTCTGCATTAGCACTAATACTTGGGTATATTCAAGTCACAAAATGTAAATTGGAGTATTGGAGTAAATTGGTCCACGTTAGCTAAAATGCTCTGTTATTGTTTAACTTTTGTGTTTCATGACAAAGTACCTCCCAGGATTTAGGGCGCAGCCAGATGAGCAGCCGGACATAAAGCACACACACACACACACACACACACACACACACACACACACACACAGGTCCGAGGGCATATACAGAAGGATTAATCCAAAGCTACATTTAATCGCTGAGACAGTTCCTAGAATTTATGTCAACGTGTCCAATAATTGTGATGTGACAAATTGTCACAATACTTTAGCATTGGCACATGTTGTTACATAGTTAGGGTTTAGCATAAATTGCTTGTAAATGTTATTTATAATATTAAACCATTTTTTGTCAGCACTGCACTATATGAGAATCCTTGTATTGACATTGCCAGTGAGGGTTCACAAACTTGGATTTTTTTTCAGTGCAATGGTGCTACAAGTAACATTAACGAGAAAAACTAAGATAACCATTGTAAAAATAGAGTCCAAAATAAAACAAGATGAATAAATTATGAATATGAATACGGCAAGATAAACTATCTGGTCTCTGAGTTTACCTTGCATGAGTGAAATGGATGGTGAGCAGGAGGTGAAAGTGAATTCAGTGCAGGATGTGACAGTGCCAGTGATAGATTTGTTTGTGCTTATGAGCCTGATGGGAGAGGGAAAAATACGGTTCTTGTGGCAGGAGGTTTTGTTTCAAATGGACCTTAGTCTCCTGCCTGAAGGGAGAGGGTCGAATAGTTTGTGTCTAGGGTACGATCCGGCCTGTACACATTAACTATTTACGAGATCACTCTGGGTCTGGCTGGACACAGTTCCTTAAAACTGCAAAATATGTCTGCCGAGGTAGAGAAACAGTCTTACTCAGCTGGAGGGGGGTCTAAAAAGACGGTCCTTGTTTAGAAATAATGGCAAAATGACCAAACATGCTTCGAGCAAGGGTCGCCAACCCGTCGATCGCGATTGTCCAGTCGATCTTTGGCATACTTGCCAACCTTGAGACCTCCGATTTCGGGAGGTGGGGGGGGGGGGTCGGGTGTGGGTCGTGGGGCGTGGTTGGGGTTGGGAGCGTGGTTGGGGGCGTGGTTAAGAGGGGAGGAGTATATTTACAGATCTAATTCACCAAGTCAAGAATTTCATATATATATATATATATATATATATATATATATATATATATATATATATATATATATATATATATATGTATATATATATATATATATATATATAAGAAATACTTGACTTTCAGTGAATTCTAGCTATATATACTGCATTTATCTATTTTATTATATATATATATATATATATATATATATATATATATATATATATATATATATATATATATAAGAAATACTTGAATTGCAGTGTTCATTTATTTACACATTAACACTCATCTACTCATTGTTGAGTTAAGGGTTGAATTGTCCATCCTTGTTCTCTGTCACTATTTTTCTAACCATGCTGAACACCCTCTCTGATGATGCATTGCTGGTGCTTTCATCAAATGCACTAGAGTCTGGAATCTTCCATCTCTCCCTAGCAAAACCGGTCAATCTTTGCTTCCTGAGGAAGATCTTCACTGCCAAGCACTTGGTAATCCACTACTTCTTCCCGGAGGCTATCCAGGTCCAATCGCAGCTGCGGCTTGGAACTTAAAAGCCTATTTCTTCATCTTACTCGTCATCGGCGTCGCCACGTCTGTATCTTCCTCGTTCTTCTGCTTCGTCTCCTTGTTGTGTGCACAGTTGTGCACTGCACTCTCTAAAAGCCGTAGATGTTATTGTCACATATGCATGTACAGTAGATGGCAGTATTGTCCTGTTTAAGAGTGTCACAACATTGCTGTTTACGGCAGACAAACTGCTTTACAGTAGACAAAAACGTGACTGCTGTTGTTGTGTGTTGTTACCGCGCTGGGAGGACGTTAATGAAGCTGCCTAACAATAAACCCACATAAGAAACCAAGAACTTGCCCTCGATCATTCTACAGTCATAACGTCATTGGGCAGGCACGCTGTTTATATTGTGGGAAAGCAGACGTGAAAACAGGCTGTCGACACGTCACTCAGGTCGCATGGAGCTGGAGGGGGCGTGGCCTCCAGCGCCGCCTGAATTTTGGAGGTTTTCGGGAAAGGAGCTGAATTTCGGGAGAGGCGCTGAATTTCGGGAGTCTCACGGAAAATCCGGGAGGGTTGGCAAGTATGATCTTTGAGACCCTACCGATCAATCGCGAAAATATTAGAAATATATTAGTAGTAATATGACTTTACTGACACCCCCATCCGGAGAGTGGCCAACAGACCCGCCAAAAGGAACCATTTTAACCCGTGAACACGCATCACCTCTCTCACTTCAAACTTACACCCTGTTGCTCTCAACACTGCGGCCACAACTCCCGAGCATGGCCGGACATTACACCCGTTCGTCTCGCAAACACGCATAGTATGACAGCACAAAAATCATCAATCTGCATTAATGCATTAAGGCTGACTGTTGCAACGTATCCGACATTTTCTAGCATTCTCTTGCATGTGAGTACTTGCTTTTTGGGTGTGCATCATTAGAAAGGTGCCCACACTCACTGGCACTCATCGAGGGCGGACGCTCCCCTTTCCTCTCCCTTATCTCTCCTGCTTGCTTCTTTGTCTTGCCTTGTCTTAACTTTCTCGTTACCTCTTTTTACACTGCTCTACAGATCTAAACATTGAAACTTATTAACTGGCGTCTCAACGAAATTGACAAGAGCGGTTGTTACTGGACACGCGACGGACTCTTAGGAGAAGAAGGAGTGCCGCGTGCCTGGCGACCCTTGCAGTCGAGGACATGAAGATATCCACCTATTCGGAATTATGACAACAGGACATCTACTGATTGGACTAAGCGTTGCTCTAGTTTGTCGACAAATTGGAAGTTGTTGGCAGTCTTCAAAGTAGCCCAAAGCTGCCACAAATGATTGGAGGATGCGGGCAGAACTATGGACACTTGGTGATTTGGATAACTTCGGACTGTCTGCCCTGCAGGATGAATTTGAGGATCAGTAATAGACAATTTAGAGTGACAAGCAAATTTTATTTTCACTCTCATACAAAACATTTCTAACTTGGATTGTTTCCCTGGCTTCGAGACTCTCCCAAAGGACAGTGCGGCGAAGACACGACAAACTCCCTTCTTGTCTCTCATGGACACACACCTGTTGTTGTTGACTTTGGACTGACTGTCGGCTGCAAGAATACTAAGGCCGCGGAACAGAGACACGCTGCAGGCTTACACACACACACGCATCCACGAAAAATATACGCCACACACACATACCCCACGCCCCATCCAACGCCCTTGACTTGACGCAAATCCCTTAGGGGTGATGGACGGCTGGGCAACGCTTGAAGAGCTGCAGCCTGCCACCGTAGCCCCCACTCCCTCTCCTTGGTTGCACGTTTCGAGTTGTACAAAGTATGTTGTAATATGTATGTGTGCTTTGCTATTGAGGTTTTTTTTCCACTCCAGACTGGTCCCCCTTAGGAGCCTAATCTAGATGGTATTTGTTTACTCATCCTCCCCCAGCGTTTACCTTTTTCCCATCTTTTACGGGGCGCCTTGTGGCGACCCATCAGCGTTTCTGTAGCCATGTACACTGTTTGTCTAATCTTGAACGGGGTTTTGCTGAAAACAAAGTTTTGTTGTACTTGTGCAATGACAATAAAGACCATACCATACCAAACCATACCATCTACCGGCTTCCTCTCTCCAGCAATGCGGTGCTCTGCTGGATGTTCTGCTATGTCTGCCACAAACTGTAAGGCTCCGTAAAGGCGAGCGGCCTGACGGGACGCACTGCCGTCCGGCCTAAGCCCGTCCTGTCGGCCACGGAGCCCGAAGTCATCAACATCGCTCGACTGCAACCGGGAGCCAACAAGCCAAATAATAGAGTCTGTGAACATTGCTCCAAAGTGCAGGATGAGATGGTCCATATCTTGATTACCTTCCTCACAGAATGGGCATACTGAGGAGTCGCTATATCCCTTGCCAGATTTTGATCCTGTCCGGTTGTTTACTGGAACCACTGATTCCTACAAATAGTTCTTACAGTACCAGTAGAGGGGAAAAAACATTTTGACTTTATATGTTTAATTGTGTTTAGTTGTATCCATTAAACCATATTGAATTGTATTTACAATCGAAGTGAAAATACCGTCTGAACATGGCAAAATGCCACAAATTCAGTCAGCAATTTTGAGTATTCCGCTTCCAAATACCTTTGGCTATTTTCAGAGATTGACGTCACTGGAGGAACGCTCATCAGTCATACTGGAAATACGCAAAAATTAGAAAGACATGCAGAAATAGATGTGTTGTCTATCATTCACAACCCCTACATAGGACATATACACATATGTTTGTGTTGTTTATGCATTCTAAGTCGGAAATATATATTGTAAATAACTAAAAAGTAGGCTAACAAAAGAGTCAATCGGAGCTCTCTATTTCGCCCACAAAACTTTCTAAAAAACCATCCAAAACCTGCAAACAATACTCTATTTACATCTTGTGACGTGACTATTAACCAAATATTATAAATGTTATTATAACCGCTAGAAGAACCAAATTATTTTTAGCATGATAAACCGAGAGCTGACTATAGTTTATGCTGCTCTTTAATGCAACATGTATTAATGCAAACTGCTGTAAAACTGTAAAGAAGAAGAAGCTTATGCAACACTGCAGCATTGATGTCTTGTTTGCTGCCGTTCTGCTCCCGCATCATCGCGTCTCGGCTCATCAAATTTATTCTAGATTATAAATCATGCTTCTCATCTGGATAACAGGAGGATTTAGCCATGAATCAAGAAGTGTTTTCATCAGTGACATTCAGTTAATACTCGGAGATGGAGACAAACACACTACAACAAAGGACCGTGTCAGATTCAGCAGCAATTTATATTTAGCCCTTCATGTGGATTAAAATTAATTCTTCATATCAACGGGAAGATATGGACATCCTGTCAGTCGTCATTGGTTGATTGATTGAAACTTTTATTAGTAGATTGCACAGTACAGTACATATTCCATACAATTGACCACTAAATGGTAACACCTCAATAAGCTTATCAACTTGTTTAAGTCGGGGTCCACTTTAATCAATTCATGGTACAAATATATACTATCAGCATAATACAGTCATCACACAAGTTAATCATCAGTATATACATTGAATTATTTACATTATGTACAATCCGGGGGTGGGTTGTGGAGGGGGTTGGGGCGGGGGGGTTTGGTTTGGTTGATATCAGCACTTCAGTCATCAACAATTATATCATCTAAAAAATGGACATTGAAACAGTGTAGGTCTGACTTGGTAGGATATGTACAGCGAGCAGTGAACATAGTGAGCTCAGAAAGCATAAGAACAAGTATATACATTTGATTATTTACAATCCGGGGAGGTGGGATGTGGTGAGGCTGAGGGTGTTAGTCTAGGGTTGTAGTTGCCTGGAGGTGTTCTTTTAGTGCGGTTTTGAAGGAGGATAGAGATGCACTTTCTTTTACACCTGTTGGGAGTGCATTCCATATTGATGTGGCATCACAGCGAGAGCATATATTGTATAGTAAGCAATCGTTTTATTATGTTTATAGTTTGTATTTCCTGTTAAGCCCTTAACAATACTGATACATGATGCTTAATGTTTCACTAAAGTTGGATCTGTTTAGCAGAGCTTCTAAAACTTGTAGTTCTCCCTCATTATATTAGGATCAAAAATCTAAGCTTCTGGACCATCAATTGTCCCAAAGTAATCCTTATTTGCTCCCACAAACTCTGCATGATTTGCATTGTTGTTGGTAGGGAAGGGATTTTCACATGACTGGCTAGCTCATTATCTCTCAAAATGGCTCGGTAATCTCCATGAGATTAATACTATTTTGATCATATCTATATATTTGCGAATGTTGGCAGTCTTTCAGTGACGTACGTCAGATATATATGATAATATCTTCAATATAGAGGCAACTTGTTTTTCCAACTCTACTGGTACTTTAAGCCAGGTGGTGGCTTTGCAAAGTCTGCTACCAGTTTTCTTCTGGGTGCAAGATTATCATTCTAGTCAGATTGACATTTTCTACAGAGGATTTGTAGAAATGCTTCTCTCTACTTCCGAGAGGAAGCTGTGGCGTACTGGACTAGAGAGCTCCATCTTTAAGAGCTTCCCCAGATGTGTGGTGGAGAGCACCCTCAGCACCAGCATAACGGTGTGGCACAGCAGCAGGAGGCTGCACGGTATCCGGAGTCGGACCACCGGACTGAGGAACAGCTGTTAGACTACCGGACTCTGTAGCAATGGACACCTCACGAAAAAGCTAGTGTCGACGTTCGTAGGATGTTGAATGTAAGATTATGCCTGAAACCTAATACGTCATTATTTTTGATGAATTATGTCCACCTACTTCATGTTTGTTGCCCTACTTTGTGTCCTGGGCATGACGTTAAAGTGCATCCGGCAGTGGAGGCTCCTCTATGGGGTGTTGGGGCACTAGGAGGTTAACCCCTTTACTACTGTTACCCCAGGTGGCCCTTGGCAAAGGCCTAGTACCTGGCTTCCCCCTAGCCAGGGATACGGTGAAGACCTCAATGGGGGAGCAGGCGGAAGACAGTAGATTGAATAACTACCACAACGGCTGCAATGGCGGAAGAAGGCACCCCCACATCCATGTTGGCCCAGTTATGGGGAAATAACAACCCAAGACCTCAACGGAGAAAGATTGCTAACCCTATGGAGCGTCACAACGGCTGGGATGGCGGATGAAGGCTGCAGCAGAAAAGGGTCCCCAGTCGTCTTGGACTCCATGCCACTGGACCCTGACCCGGATCTGTCAAGGATCGTGTCTGTGCACCAGTCTCCCCACGTTAAACAAAGTCACGCACAGGCATCCTCCAAAAAGGGATACCCCCCTACCAGGAGGATCGTCATACTCGTTTCGAGCGACCGCCGATGATGATGAGTTAGCAGGTTTTGGAAGGTACGTGCAAATCTGTCAAGGATCGTGTGGTGACTGTCTGTGCACCAGTCTCCCCACGTTAAACAAAGTCACGCACAGGCATCCTCCATAAAGAGATACCCCCTACAGGGAGAATTGTCATACTCTCTTCGAGTGACCGCCGATGACTTTGGAAAAAGTGCTGCTTTTCCAGTGGACCTACACTATATTGCCAAAAGTATTTGGCCACCCATCCAAATGATGAGAATCAGGTGTCCTAATCACTTGGCCCGGCCACAGGTGTATAAAGTCAAGCACTTAGGCATGGAGACTGTTTCTACAAACATTTGTGAAAGAATGGGCCGCTCCAGTGTGGATTGGTCATAGGATGCCACCTGTGCAACAAATCCAGTCGTGATATGTCTTCGCTCCTAAATAGTCCAAAGTCAAATGTCCGCTTTATTATAAGAAAATGGAAGAGTTTGGGAACAACAGCAACTCAGCCACAAAGTGGTAGGAGTGTGAAATATGGTGGAGGAGGAATTATGGTGTGGGGTTGTTTTTTAGGAGTTGGGCTTGGCCCCTTAGTTCTAGTGAAAGGAACTTTGAATGCTCCAGGATACCAAAACATTTTGGACAATTCCATGCTCTCAACCTTGTGGGAAGAGTTTGGAGCGGGCCCCTTCCTCTTCCAACATGACAAGGTCCATAAAGACATGGATGACAGAGTCTGGTGTGGATGAACTTGACTGGCCTGCACAGAGTCCTGACCGGAACCAGATAGAACACCTTTGGGATGAATTAGAACGGAGACTGAGAGCCAAGCCTTCTCGACCAACATCAGTGTGTGACCTCACCAATGTGCTTTTGGAAGAATGGTGGAAAATCCCTATAAACACACTCAGCAACCTTGTGGACAGCCTTCCCAGAAGAGTTGAAGCTGTAATTGCTGCAAAAGGTGGACCGACATCATATTGAACCCTATGGTTTAGGAATGGAATGGCACTTCAAGTTCATATGTGAGTCAAGGCAGGTGGCCAAATATGTTGGCAATATAGTGTATAAGTGGATAGTGGCTTATTGCCATTTGTCAATATTTTTACATAATATGATGAGTCCTTTGAGTTATTTAAAAACAACATGGTCTTGTTTTTGAGTGTTTGAGTGTTTGTTGTTGTAATAAAAAGACAGTGAATTCCTTGAAATGTTTATTGACTCTGAAAACTCTGTGGACAGGTCATTAGTCACCTGATAAGCAAGGTCTCGGGGTACGAGTGGTTCCCAAAGGTCACTCTCAATAAAGCATACACAACAGAGTACAGTAAACAAATGCACACGTGAGGTTTGCATATTTGCACAAGTGCGTATGTCAATGTTGTGAAGAATGCGCCCAGTCCTTGAGCAAATTCACAGGCTTTGGAGTAGTGCGTGCGGGGGTATTCACAAACACACAGGCTTGCCCAGAGAGGTGTGATGTGCCCGGCAAGGCTGCGAAAACACCTCCGAAAGCAAACAGCTTCACAAGGCGAGCGCTTGTTCCGATGCCAAGACTTTGAGCACGGCTCCTTACATCTTCGTGAGAGGTGAGGAAGAAGAAGAGCAGGCAATCAGAGGACACCAGACAAGACCGGGTATCAGAAACGAGACCATCATTGAGAACGGCACAGACTCCTCATAAGACTGAACAACCCTACAACCCTATTTTGACTGAGAAGCAATAAAGTGATGACATTTGTTCACTCCAGTCCAGTAGGGGGCAGCAATTTGTGTTCCAAAGTGGATGCCGGTTGTCACACATTACAACCACACATTAATAGCAAGAAGTACAAGAAACACCAGATAAATGTTTGCATAGCTCTGCTAAGTAACAAATAATAATGATAATACATTTTATTTATAAGGCGCCTTTCTGGGCACTCTAGGACACCGTACAAAATCACAACAATAAAATCAAATTGGATAAAAAAAACAACAACAACAAAGAGAAAAGAAAAGATGATTACAATGAATAAGCAGTCAGGAATAGGTGTGTTTTGAGTCTTGATTTGAAGAGGGATATTGAATCTAAGTTGCGAAGGTCTGGTGGTAAAGAGTTCCAAAGATGTGGGGCAGAGGTGAGAAAAGGGTTAAAGCTCTAATCCCTTTAGAGTATTAATACATCACAATTTAACAAAACACATATTTGATCCAAGTTAAGATCACACAATACATTTTTGTCAGAGTTCAAAATATATCTCTGCACCCAAGAAAAATATCTGCGGTGAAGGACGAGTACATCCCAGTGGCGTATGATTAATTTGTTGAAAACATTTTGTAATTGTGGCTTCCAACCATCATACCTTTGGCTTTTTCAGCGAAATAACTCAAAACCTCAAATTGTTGAGATCAACTCAAAAGCCAAAAAAAACATTGACGTTTGCAGATATGGAGACCTATCTAGTCCAATAGTGGACCCCGTTGTAATGGACCCTTGTTTGCTTATAAAGAAACTGCTTTTGCAACACAATGTTTAAACAAAGTAAGTGTAACAACACAACATTGATTGATTGATTGAGACTTTTATTAGTAGGTTGCACAGTGAAGTACATATTCCGTACAATTGACCACTAAATGGTAACACCCGAATAAGTTTTTCAACTTGTTTAAGTCGGGGCCCACTTAAATTGATTCATGATACAGATATATACTAGCAGATATATACTATCATCATAATACAGTCATCACACAAGATAATCACATTGAATTATTTACATTATTTACAATCTGGGGTGTGGAGGGGGGCGGGGAGGTTAGGTTTGTTATCATCAGACATCAACAATACAGTAAATATTAAAGTGGAAGTGTTTTATTTCTGCCAACAAGAATGTCAACATCACTGGAAACTTTTAAGGAACGGTTTCAGGTGAAAAAAACACCATTTAAGGAACGGTTCCTTAAAAGTTTCCAGTGATGTTGACAATTTTACTAATTTAACGTCGTAAAGTATTTATTAACATGATCGTGTAAATTGTCAAATGGTCCTTCTGTGTTTACAGGCTTTCTACCTCAGGACTACAGATGCAGATTAGCAACTACAACAGATTAAGAGTGGGAATCTTTGGGCACCTAACAATTTACACATAAATCAATTATTGATGCATCTTTAAAAGGGAACTGCACTTTTTATGGAATGTTGCCTATCGTTCACAATCATTATTAGAGACATGATGACAGATGGATTTTTTTTAATGCATTCTAAATATTAAATAAATGCAACCAAAAGTCTGCTTACAATGGAGCCTTTGTATGTAATGTATGGAATAATTGTGGTTGTGCTTCCCGACCTTGAAGCTATTTTATTTGGTACACGGTGAAATGATAAGTGTAACTAGAAGATGGCAGTCACACATAAGAGATATGTGTAGACTGCAATATCACTCAAGTAAACAACACCAACATGTTATATGTTCCATTGAAAATATAGAACATTACACACGGCGCTCAAAAATCTATCAAAATGTTTTAGTATGACTTTGGTAAGCTTTGAAGCCGCACCGCTTGATGGATTGTACTGTGCTTCAACATACGAGTATTATTATGGTGTGTGTATAAGGTAAGACATTATCTGCCGTTTTGTTTCGCAATATTATGCAAAAGCAACTTTTCTTACCTTCTGGTACCTGCTGATCTGTATTTGGGATCTGAATAAGTCCTGAAAATGTGCGCACGTCCGCCTTTGTAGTACGTGGTCGATAAGTTTCTTCTTTTTCTCTATCTTCTTGTTATGGGACATTCATCCTGCGCTGTTGCCATTTCTAATATAAAGTAGTGTAAAGTTCTTACTTATATCAGTCAGTAAACTCGCCACAAAAGCGCTAAAACAACAAGATGATCTGTAAAACAAAATCCATGCAACATTTTGACCAAATAACCACCATTACATGTTATGTAGATCACAAGGAAGTGTTTTACATTTAGAAAAAAAAATAATAATATGACTCCTTTAATGTGCCCTAATCCGGTGCGCCTTATACTGTACATGAAAAAAGATCGAAAATTGACCATTCATCGGCGGTGCGCCTTATAATCCGGTGCGCCCTATGATCCGGAAAATACGGTATTCAAAATATGATCAGCTCGAAAGGGCACATGGAAAAAAGTGCATAGCAATACAGCACACATGCACAAGACCGACAGTGTGTGTTTGCATTTGATGCAAAAGGACCTCCAAATTTTGCTTTACATTCGGCCGAGGCGATAACGAGCCCTGGAGTCTTGGAATCCAACAGATTATTTTCCTTCCCCTCACTCCTCTAACAGTGGTAGTCTGTTTTCAGAAATATGAGCTTGTTATGCTTTATGATCTGCAATCTGGTATCTTTTTGATAAAAGCCTTGCCTGCCATGAGAGAATCCTACAAAAACATAGCTCAGTGTCCAGCGAGGCCTCTGGTTTCAAAGGCAAACGTTATTCAAAGCCGTGTGTTTTTTTCGGCCCCTTTTGAGTAACTATAAAGATTTTTTGTCGGTACAGGCAGAAACATTTCCAAATAAAAATACGCTGTGTAGTCAAACTGTGCTGTTTTTTTGTTTTTTTTTCCACAGTGGAAAACCTGTCTCATAGCATGCCGAGATGCTTTTTCACTGGATGCGCCGATCGATTGGCCACCGATCAGTATCGACCCATTTCCTTAAAAAAACTAAAACTAAACTTAATGCTTTTCAATGACGCAGATCTTCTCTGGCTGACACTTTATGTATTTTTAGTCTCCCGGCTGACAAGCTGGTAGCTAATCATGTGTGTCCAAACACCATGGGTGTCCAAACTTTTTCCACTGAGGGCTGCACGCTGAAAAATGAAATCATGCGTGGACCATTTGAATGTTTTTCATTATTGAAACCAAAACATTTTTTATTGTAACCTTTGGGGTTTCCCTCAATTTTGTTGAATGTAGAAACAAAAAAGTCTCAGTCATTAAAGTGTTAGAAATAAGTCAAATATATATATATATATATATATTGTCATGTCTGTGTAATCATGTTTTGTATTAAGTCATGTTTTGTTTAGTTTCTGGCTTTTCACTCCCTTGTCTTGTTTGCATGATTACCCATTAGTTTCACCTGTTCCACGTTTGGACTCATTGTACACTCTTGTTTGTCACCATAGCAACCATTAGTTTTCACCTGTCACGTCACGCACCTGTTTCACGTTTTGAGTCACGCACCTGTTTTCGTTAATCATGTCTGTTATTTAAGCTTTTCATTTTCTGTTGTTCGTCCTGACGACATCCCCGCATTTATGCCCCCTGTCACACTCTGTCCACCTCTGGGCACTTCATGTCCATGCCAAGTAAGTTTTGTTTCGATTCATGCCACAGTTAGTGTTTTGTTTAATTGTTCATAGTTTTTTGCCCCCGTGCAAGTCTTTTGTTTTCATTAGTCAAGTTTGTACATCCGCCTTGAGCGCGCCTTTTGTTCGTTTGAGTGTTATTATTAAATTATGTATTTACCTTCATGCCGTGACCAGTCCAATTCACTTGCACCTTGGGAGAACAAACCACACCATAGTCCTAGTCTTGACAGATGTCGTCAGCTAAAAAATTCTCCCGCAAGACATTTGGACAATTTTGACGAGGGAACATGGGCGGTCCTGCGCGCGATGGAGGAGGAAACGCTGCGCTACTCCTCCGTGGAGCGCAGAGATCTCATGTGGGGTCCGACCGGCAAACTGGTGCCGATCAGCTCCGTTTGGCCCGCGGACGTTGGCGCGTCATCCCAGCCACGGAAGCGCCGCCAAAGGCGAGGGACGCCAGGAAGGACATCCGCGAGCCAGCGGGACACGCCGCTCCCACAAGCCCCGCCCCCTCCGGGCGGAAGCAACAACAGTCTGCCCGGCTTCCTCAGGATGACATCACAGCCCAGGATTTTTTTTTCAAATCGTTTTCTTTTGAACACCCGCCTCCAACAAAAGACTAATGGCATGACTTTGATAAATCATTATCAAAACATGTTTTTAGAAATCAGGTCTAATCAGTCCAAGCCACGTCCCAAATTGCATGCCCCGCCCCCCAAGACTCATGCCCCGCCCCCCAAGACTCAAGTCCCGCCCCCGTCACGATTTTTTTCTTTTTTTCCGCCCACACAACCCCAGGTGGGGGATAAAAAACCACAACATTGTGGACAACTTAAAAGGGAAATTTCAGCCCCCCTCCAGACCTCCCTCCGCCCATCCCTAGAGAGAGTTCCAGACCGCAGGGAGCGCGTCTGGTATCCGCCCCTTGAGGGGGGGCTGGGGTCGGGAGCTGTGTTGGTGGGGTGGCTCGGCATCACCATGCCAAGCCACAGCCTCCAGCACGGCCGCCACCACCAGTCTTCCGACCGGTCAAGCCACAGCCTCCAGCACGACCGCCCTCACCAGTCTTCCGATCTGCCAAGCCGCAACCCCCAGCTAGGCCACCTCCACCTGCTCCAAAGCTAGCACTACGGCTAGCTGCTCCAAGGCTAGTACCACGGCTAGCTGCTCCAAGGCTAGCTCCACGGCTAGCACCTGTCGCCGCACCAAGGCTAGCACCAGCTCCTTCACTTCAAGACCAAGACCCTCCACGCCAAGTCCAAGACCAAGACCCTCCACGCCAAGTCCAAGACCAAGACCCTCCACGCCAAGTCCAAGACCAAGACCCTCCACGCCAAGTCCAAGACCAAGACCCTCCATGCCAAGTCCAAGACCAAGACCCTCCACGCCAAGTCCCGCCAGTCGCAGCGCCAAGACGCCAAGTGCCGCCAGTCGCAGCGCCAAGACGCCAAGTGCCGCCAGTCGCAGCGCCAAGACGCCAAGTGCCGCCAGTCGCAGCGCCAAGACGCCAAGTGCCGCCATGCCAAGACCAAGACCCGCCATGCCAAGACCAAGACCCACACCAAGACCAAGACCAAGACCCGCCATGCCAAGACCAAGACCCGCCATGCCAAGACCAAGACCCGCCATGCCAAGACCCACCATGCCAAGACCAAGACCAAGACCCGCCATGCCAAGACAAAGACCAAGACCCGCCATGCCAAGACCAAGACCCGCCATGCCAAGTCCAAGACCAAGACCCTCCACGCCAAGTCCAAGACCAAGACCCTCCACGCCAAGTCCAAGACCAAGACCCTCCACGCCAAGTCCAAGACCAAGACCCTCCATGCCAAGTCCAAGACCAAGACCCTCCACGCCAAGTCCCGCCAGTCGCAGCGCCAAGACGCCAAGTGCCGCCAGTCGCAGCGCCAAGACGCCAAGTGCCGCCAGTCGCAGCGCCAAGACGCCAAGTGCCGCCAGTCGCAGCGCCAAGACGCCAAGTGCCGCCATGCCAAGACCAAGACCCGCCATGCCAAGACCAAGACCCACACCAAGACCAAGACCAAGACCCGCCATGCCAAGACCAAGACCCGCCATGCCAAGACCAAGACCCGCCATGCCAAGACCCACCATGCCAAGACCAAGACCAAGACCCGCCATGCCAAGACAAAGACCAAGACCCGCCATGCCAAGACCAAGACCCGCCATGCCAAGACCAAGACCAAGACCCACACCAAGACCAAGACCCACGCCGAGCTTCGCCGCTGGACGTGTCACGCCGAGCTTCGCCGCTGGACGCGTCACGCCGAGCTTCGCCGCCTGACTTGCCACGCCGAGCTGCCACGCCTGCCAAGTTGACGACGCGCCTGCCTCCTCGTCAGCTACGGATATGGCCGCTACCTGGTCGCCCGCCACGCCAAGTGCGCCCACCTCCCAGTCGGCCACAAATGTGGCCAATCCCTGGGCGCCCGCCTCGCCTGCTGCAGCGGCAATCCACTCGCCGCCACCACTTGACTTTGCCTCGGTGGATTCGGGGCCACTTGGGCTGGCGACCCACCGCCATGTCCCCCTCCCGCCCTCCCATGATTTTTGTTAAGTGTTTTCTTGGACATCTGGTATCTGTCCTTAAGGGAGGGGCTCTGTCATGTCTGTGTAATCATGTTGTGTATTAAGTCATGTTTTGTTTAGTTTCTGGCTTTTCACTCCCTTGTCTTGTTTGCATGATTACCCATTAGTTTCACCTGTTCCACGTTTGGACTCATTGTACACTCTTGTTTGTCACCATAGCAACCATTAGTTTTCACCTGTCACGTCACGCACCTGTTTCACGTTTTGAGTCACGCACCTGTTTTCGTTAATCATGTCTGTTATTTAAGCTTTTCATTTTCTGTTGTTCGTCCTGACGACATCCCCGCATTTATGCCCCCTGTCACACTCTGTCCACCTCTGCGCACTTCATGTCCATGCCAAGTAAGTTTGTTTATTATTGCCACAGTTAGTGTTTTTTTGTTGTTCCTAGTTTTTTGCCCCCGTGCAAGTCTTTTGTTTTCATTAGTCAAGTTTGTACATCCGCCTTGAGCGCGCCTTTTGTTCTTTTGAGTGTTATTATTAAACATTTATTTACCTTCACGCCATGACCAGTCCAATTCACTTGCACCTCGGGAGAACAAACCAAGCCAAAGTCCTAGTCATGACATATATATATATATATATATATATATATATATATATATATATATATATATATATATATATATATATATATATATATATATATATATATATATATACATATATATATATATATATATATACATACATACATACATACATATATATATATATATACTACCATTTACTGGTCACACTTATCATTACACCATGTACCAAATAAAATAGCTTCAAGGTCGGTAAGCAAAACCAGAATTATTCCATACATTAGGCGCACTTGGTTATTAGGCGCACTGTCGAGTTTTGAGAAGAAAAAAAAAAGATTTAAGTGCGCCTTATAGTCCGGAAAATACGGTACTTCACATCAAATATTGCACTTTTAACATGTTTGGAGGGGAAATAGTTGCTTATTTTGTGTTTTCCCTGTTAAAAATTAGGGTTATATATATATATATATATATATATATATATATATATATATATATATATATATATATATATATATATATATGTATATATATGTATGTATGTGTATATATATATGTATGTATGTGTATATATATATATATATATATATATATATATATATATATACACATACATACATATATATATATATATATATATATATATATATATATATATACACACACACATACATATATATATATACATATATATATATGTATATATACACATACATACATACATACATATATATATATATATATATATATATATATATATATATATATATATATATATATATATATATATATATATATATATATATATATATATAACCCTAATTTTTAACAGGGAAAACACAAAATAAGCAACTATGTCCCCTCCAAACATGTTAAAAGTGCAATATTTGATGTGAAGTACCGTATTTTCCGGACTATAAGGCGCACCTAAATCTTTTTTTTTTTTTCTCAAAACTCGACAGTGCGCCTAATAACCAAGTGCGCCTAATGTATGGAATAATTCTGGTTTTGCTTACCGACCTTGAAGCTATTTTATTTGGTACATGGTGTAATGATAAGTGTGACCAGTAAATGGTAGTCAGATTTAAGAGATACATGGAGACTGCAATATAATGGCAGTCACACATAAGATATACGTGTAGACTGCAATATGACTCAAGTAAACAACATCAACATGTTATATGTTCAATTGAAAATATAAAACATTACACAAGGCGCTCAAAAATATTTAAAAATGTTTTAGTACGACTTTGTTAAGCTATGAAGCCGCACCGTTTGATTGATTGTACTGTGCTTCAACATACGAGTATTATTATGGTGTGTGTATAAGGTAAAACATATTATCTGGCATTTTGTTTCGCAATATTATGCAAAAGCAACTTTTCTTTCCTGCTGATCTGTATTTTGGATCTGCATAAGTCCTGCAAAATTGCGCAAGTACGCCTTTGTAGTCCGTGGCAACGCCGCAGTCGATAAGCTTCCTCTTTTTCTCTATCTTCTTGTTATGGGACATTTATCCTCCCCTGTTGCCATTTCTAATATAAAGTAGTGTAAAATTGTTACTTATATCTGTCAGTAAACTTGCCATGAAAGCCCCAAAACATACCGGTGTAGTGAGTTAACAGTATTTACCCAAGGAACTTTAGTTATTAGAGAGTTCCGGTTGGATGTTTTTTCACAATTGTTGTTGTTTTCGGATGAGAAGATGCTGCTCCGTTATTGATTTAAGTAAAGTCGGAATGTCATTAAAACAGTTAGCTCCATCTTTTGACACTTCTTCCACCCCCGTCCTTGCACACTACACCGCTACAACAAAGATGACGGGGAGAAGACGCTGTCGAAGGTGAGCCACATAAATAAGACCGCCAACAAAACGGCGCATCCTGAAGAAACTGTCAGAAAGTGACTTGAAGATGATCTGTAAAACATAATCTATGCAACATTTTGACCAAAGAACCACCATTACATGTTATGTAGACCACAAGGAAGTGTTTTCCATTTAGAAAAAATTATATTAATAATATGGCTCCTTTAATGCGCCTTATAATCCCTATAATAACCCATATAATATGAAAAAAGATCGAAAATAGACCATTCATCGGCAGAGCGCATAATAGTCTGGTGCGGCCTATGGTTCGGAAAATACGGTAATTGGAGCCCTAAATACAGGGCCGGCCCGTGGCATAGGCCGTATAGGCAAATGCTAAGGGCGCCGTCCATCAGGGGGCGCCACGCCAGTGCCACAAATGGAGAAAAAAAAAAAAAAAAAAAAAGTTGGTACTATTATTTCTAAATACAAAAAATAATCCCACGTTAATTAAAATGCAAAGTAAAGCCTATTTAATATAAATATTATTTGTTACAACATTACGCCCCTCCCCCCGCACGGTGCGCCCCTCCCTTCCCGTATCATGACTCTTTTTGGACGTCACCACATCAAAAAATCAACACAAGATGTCAAAACGGCCAAAACTGTCAGGTGCCCAGGGAAGAAAAAAGAGAAAAGAAGAGGAGGAGAAACGAGAAAAGACAGAGGTAGCAGGTAGGTCACGTTAGCCAACATGAAATTATTTGTCTGTTACAGAATGTGATAGTAACCTGGCTTTTTAGCAATAAGCTAATGTTACATGATTCGGCAATTGCTAATCAATAAATAGCTAGTTCTGTTTTAACGTCGGGTTAATTTTGTGGAGGGGGCTAAATTGTTATGGAAAATAATAATGTAACGTTAGGTAATTACAGTACTCCCACCTTACATTCCTCAGGGACATTTGTATTAGATCTTTTAAGCAGGTGTTTTTTGTTTACATTGTTATTGCCTTCTGGTTAGCTAATGTTTGCCCTGCAGGTAATAGTCACTTTTCCACCCCTTTATATATTAGGTATAGTTGTAAGTAAAAAAAAAGGTCAAAGACAAAGCTATTCGGTTTCTTGTGAGTATATACACTTCACTGCCGATGTGGGGGGGTGCCACCTAAAATCTTGCCTAGGGCGCCAGATTGGTTACGGCCGGGCCTGCCCAAATAGGTATATTATTCATAACAACATTGCTCTTGATTCATTATTTTTGGAGTAATTACAGTTTTAAAAAAATCCCCCTTAAAAGTAAAGGCCTCCACTCATACAAGTGTTAAGAATAAAATCATATAAATATCTATAAATATACTATTTTGACTTTCAATGCTTAAATCTCTAGACCAACTTCAGATCCACCCCTTGTACGTTTTTAGTATTTATTGAGCAATGACAGTTTTGAATAAAAAAACTGCCGACATATCAATGAAAAAGGAGGATTACTTCCAAATTCTTCAGGACAACCTAAAATCATCAGCCCGGAGGTTGGGTCTTGGGCGCAGTTGGGTGTTCCAACAGGACAATGACCCCAAACACACGTCAAAAGTGCTAAAGGAATGGCTAAATCAGGCTAGAATTAAGGTTTTAGAATGGCCTTCACAAAGTCCTGACTTAAATGTGTGGACAATGCTGAAGAAACAAGTCCATGTCAGAAAACCAACAAATTTAGCTGAACTGCACCAATTCTGTCAAGAGGAGTGGTCAACAATTCAACCAGAAGCTTGCCATAAGCTTGTGGATGGCTACCAAAAGCGCCTTATTGCAGTGAAACTTGCCAAGGGACATGTAAGCAAATATTAACATTGCTGTATGTATACTTTTGTCCCAGCAGTTTTGGTCACATTTTCAGTAGACCCATAATAAATTCATAAAAGAACCAAACTTCATGAATGTTTTTTGTGACCAACAAGTATGTGCTCCAATCACTCTATCACAAAAAAATAAGAGTTGTAGAAATGATTGGAAACTCAAGACAGCCATGACATTATATTCTTTACAAGTGTATGTAAACTTTTGACCACAACTTTATTTATGTATTTACAATTACAAGTCGAATGTACAGTATGTAATACTAATTATAAGAGACGTGCGATAATGGCTATTTTGTCGATATCCGATATTCCGATATTGTCCAACTCTTAATTACCGATACCGATATCAACCGATACCGATATATACAGTCGTGGAATTAACACATTATTATGCCTAATTTTGTTGTGATGCCCCGCTGGATGCATTAAACAATGTAACAAGGTTTTCCAAAATAATTCAACTCAAGTTATGGAATAAAGTGCCAACATGGCACTGCCATATTTGTTATTGAAGTCACAAAGTGCATTATTTTTTTTAACATGCCTCAAAACAGCAGCTTGGAATTTGGGACATGCTCTCCCTGAGAAAGCATTAGGAGGTTGAGGTGGGCGGGATTGATGTGGGGGGGTAGGTGGAAGCGGGGGTTGTATATTGTAGCGTTCCGGAAGAGTTAGTGCTGCAAGGGGTTCTGGGTATTTGTTCTGTTGTGTTTTTGTTGTGTTACGGTGCGGATGTTCTCCCGAAATGTGTTTGCCATTCTTGTTTGGTGTGGGTTCACAGTGTGGCGCATATTTGTAACAGTGTTAAAGTTGTTTATACGGCCACCCTCAGTGTGACCTGTATGGCTGTTGATCAAGTATGCATTGCATTTACTTGTGAGTGTATCATAAGCCGTAGATATTATGTGATTGGGCCGGCATGCAAAGGCAGTGCCTTTAAGGTTTATTGACGCTCTGTACTTCTCCCTACGTCCGTGTACACAGCGGCGTTTTAAAAAGTCATAAATTGTACTTTTTGAAACCGAAACCGATAATTTTCAAACCGATACCGATAATTTCCGATATTACATTTTAAAGCATTTATCGGCCGATAATATCGGCTATCTCTACTAATTATGTATCAAATCCTGTCTGTGTGCACTAAATATAATATATAGAAACCTGCATATTGAATTTTCATATATTTCCATCCCTTTGACTTCCCTTCCAGACTTAAAGCCAAGACACTTCAAGTCAGAGCACACTAAACGTTTCCCGTTTAAATTAGCCGACAATTTTCACCTGTCACTTGCACGAGCACCTGGACGACACAGCCGTGCTGCGACCTAACTCTCAAAGGTTTGATTGCCTTCTAACTCCGTGCGAATTTGGGTACGTGTTTCTGTCTTTCATCAAATGCACGTGCAGAATGTCTAAAAAAATCTGAGGGCCAAGTGTCTGAACCCTCAGCTTCTGCAAGGAAAACCTTTCTCACCGAGACCCACATGCACAGATTAGCTCTGACATTCCACATCTGGAAAGAATTCGCAGTGGAAAGGCTGTTTTTTCTCAGAAATAACAAATATGTAGGACAAAGTGCACATGAATGGAGGGGAACCAGGTCTTACTGTATACACCTCAACGAAAATGCACCTTAATGGCATTCGAAACTTCCCTTTGTTATACACAATAAGTGTAATTGTTGTTTAATTTACTTTTAATGACACTGGCACATTCCATGTATCTAAAGTTGTAAACAGACACAGTCCACTCTGCACTCAACAAGCATTTGGCAACAAAAATGGTTTACATCACCCATATGGTATGGACTGTGGACACTGCACGCTTTGAACACCAGCTGAGGCGGCACTGGAAATAGTAACTTATAGTACTGCTATTGAGTCGGGTGTTCGGGCGTCAAACTACTGTATTTGGTACAGTACTCCAAAATTAGTGGACACGGAAAAGTAGTACCATATTTTCCGGATTATAGAGCACACCAGATTATAAAGCGCACCGCCGATTGATGGTCTATTTTCGATCTTTTTTTCATATATAAGGCGCACCGGATTATAAGGTGCAATAAAGGAGTCATATAATTTTATTTTTTTTCTAAATGTAAAACACTTCCTTGTGGTCTACATAGCATGTAATGGTGGATCTTTGGTCAAAATGTTGCATAGATTATGTTTTACGGATCATCTTCAAGCCGCTTTCTGACAGTCGCTTCAGGATGCGCCGTTTTGTGGGCGGTCTTATTTACGTGACTCACCTTCGACAGTGTTTTCTCCCCGTCATCTTTGTTGACATTCAGACTTTACTTGAATCAATAACGGAACAGTATGTCCTCATCCGTGGCGCAACTTGACCTAATACGCATGCGCGAACAATGCGTACGTCATAGTCACCTCCAGTGTTGCTTTGTGTGCAAGTTCTTAAATTTAACTTATCTGAACAATATCCAGTGTTGTGGTATTTCAATTAACTGGAACCCAGTGCGCTGTGGGGCCCTATTGTAGTGAATCACACCTGAGCCATCATAAATTAATCAAATCTTTAATGGACACATGAAAGTAAACAATGTGATGAAGAACATTTTACATCAATCTAGGGATCTAGACATCTGGTCAGGACACTTTTGCCTTCACCTTCATTGTCCATTCATAACAGCGCATAACAGGAACTTAACATCACAAAGAGGAAAGCCCATAAAAAAAGGTTACAAAAGTTATTTAATAAGAAGCCAAAAAGTGCAAAAACGATAATGTCCGTGTTGGAGGAGTTGTGAATTAGATACACCTGCAGTCTGCAGGTGTACCTAATGTTGTGGCCCATCAGTCATTCACAACTCCTCCAACACGAACATTATTGTTTTTGCACTTTTTGGCTTCTTATGAAATAACTTTTTTAAATAGATTCAATCTTGCACGTGGAAAGTTTAAGTGTGGGCTTTAGTTGATACAACACTCCCATCAGGGGTTGCCGTGCATTCTACGGCGGGGGTGCAGGAGGCGAGCCTCAGCCAGTGCGTCTTTTGCAGCCGTTTTATGATCGCTCAGCACAAGAAATACTTTACACACATACAGTTGTTGACAAAATACACTGTACATTATATACCTCAGCTAACTAAACTATGGAAATGTATAATATAATTCATATAGCAATACAGTCTCACTGCACAGCAGACCAGCAGTTAGCCGAGTCCGTCCATGTTGAGGCACTGAGTGACGTGCCTCGACTGGCTGCTGTTCACCGCACCGTCTCTTCTCAGTATTTGAACGGCAAATGTGAAAATTCAGCGATTTTGAATAAAAATAATCTAAAACTGGTGAAGTTAAATGGAAAATAACTTTATAGTATAATCACTGGATACATTTAACAATTTAATATATATTTTTTTCTTTTTAATTTTTTTTTCTTTCCATGATGGCAGGTGAGGCCCCGCCTCACCTGCCTTTAGTGACTGCACGTCACTGCTCAGGACCTAGACGTTGAGTCCGCGACATACATGACGGACAATAACTGATACAGTCTGCTTTGCCAGTCCAAATGCATTTGATGTTTTCCGTAGTCTTCTCTCATCGGCCAGGTAATACCTTTTTTATCACATCCACGGGAGCCCGCATTATCATTGTCCGTCCTTCGACAAATGGACAAAGTTTTCCGGTAAGTACAATCACAGCTGACCCGAACCGCTTGTCCCTTTTGGAGTCGCGGGGGGGTCGCTGGAGCCTATCTCAGCTGCATTTGGGCGGAAGGCATATACACCCTGGACAAGTCGCCACCTCATCGCAGGGCCAACACAGATAGACAGACAACATTCACACTCACATTCACACACTACGGCCAATTTAGTGTTGCCAATCAACCTATCCCCAGGTGCATGTCTTTGGAGGTGGGAGGAAGCCGAAGTACCCCGAGGGAACCCACACAGTCACAGGGAGAACATGAAAACTCTACACAGAGCCCGGGATTGAACTCGGGAC